>NC_061520.1:20782500-21082500 GCF_022379125.1 Scophthalmus maximus
CCAAAACATTGCCGCAAAGTGATAAGTTATTATTCCTACACGAGAACTGTGAACTGTGAGGCGTAGAAGGCTTCACTGAGGTTTGACAGTCCTCATTAAGCTGGGTCGAGCACAGGGCGTCTGTGTGCAAGTTAAGTATCACTCTGTGTTGAATTGAATGTAAACTCATTTGCTCCTGATGAAGCATGAAATTACGCAACAGCCCAGAAGTCATTGATATGTACAAGTAACTGTGAGGCTTGCATCAAACCCTGGGCTTGGCGTACTGAAACACAGGCGTGTGTGCGCACCTGAGAATTGTGCACACCCTTGGTGGGCTAAGAGAAACACGTAATTTGTAACCACGTGCTCATCCCCCTCTTTCTCCCTCTGCTCGTCCTCCTCAGTGCTGGAGAGCTGGCTGGACTACACCGGGGAGCTGGAGCCTCCAGAGCCCCTGGCCCGTCTTCCTCAGCTCAAACACCGCATGAAACGGCTTCTCACACAGCTGGACAAGGTGCAGCAGATATCCCTGTTCAGCACCACATGAGGGCGCCAGAGAACAGCAGCGGCCTTGGTCACCACAAGCAATGCAGAAACAATGCAGCGGAGGAGGCTCACAGGACTCTCTATGGCTGCAGAGATGATATTAATGCAAGTGCAAGGCTCAGATTGTCCGCCACGGTCTCTCTGACCTGATTTCTGCTGCTGTTGCTCTCCTTTTTAAAAAAAGCGTCTATGTGGTGGCATCCGATGCCGCAACCCGCCAGTGTTTCATATGAATATTTATATGAACATGGATGGAACGCTGGCATCATAAATCAGGATTTAACACAATGAGTAACCTCGTAAATGCAGGAGAAAATCCTTAGGACCACATTACACTTCTATGGTTCCCATGCAACTTTAAACCTTCTGAATGCCTTTTTGTCTGATCCTCCAGCTTAAAGTTGCCCCGTCTTTCTCAGTACTCAGTGCTTTACATGCAGAAGCTTTATATTCAAAATTGCAATCGGGTTCCTGAACGAACCGACACGGGCCTCCTTGCAAGTGATTCTTTTTCAACACCTTTTCAAATCGTCACTGTTTTTGCATTTATCGTGCATTTATCCATCGTGCAGTTTTGATCACCTGTCATGTCATGATATGTTCAACCTTTTTGCTCCGAGTGTGGACAGGTAGTAACTTGAAGACATCCAGTATGTATCAACGCTGCACACGCAGTTACTACAAATAATTTATCCTGTGTTTGACCTACTTGAGAGTTTGTTTTACACTGCACTGTGAAGTTATTTTTGTCTGGAATCAAAGGCATCTTATTTTCAGCTTTAGAGACGTGTGATTTTCTGTTTTCATCCTAGAATGTAATTCTTTTTTCCTAACAGTCCTCTCATCAGTTAATCTTTGTGTTCGTCAATGACCTGTAACCTTATTTGAGTTCACTCTTTGCATCGTTGTTGCTGTGGCACTTGACCCATGATTCACTGAAAACTGTAATGTAGGCTTGTCTCTTCTTATCCTAGCATCTTGTGCTTTGTCAATGACAAATACTACTTAAACGACATGTACAATTCTTTTTTTCTGTTCCATTTCATCGGTTTATCTGACGGTATTTCAGCTGTTTGTAAATATGTTATTCGAAAATGTGCTCTTCTTTCTTGAAAACATTCTCCAAATACAGATATTGTATGCTACTGTACTGTAAGTGTCTGGCGTAGAAGCAGGGAAAATGTCCAAAACAATGCAAACAGATTTGCTGGTACATAAATAAACTATCCTTGTTATTAATCACTATGGACACATTCTTGACTTTTTTTTTTCTCTCTGTGCCTCTGACACGCAGAGTAGTTGGAAGAACAGGAAGAGGGATCTTTCTCATCCTGTTTATCCAGCTGGTCGAGATGCTGCCAGTGAAGTCAAGGGTCGCATCAGTCGGTGTTTGATGTAACAGGTTTTCTTCGCATCTGATTTGTGCTCTTACACAATCAGATTGAAATCAGGGGCAGCATCAGTGGAGAGGTTTAAGATGTGAGCTTGTGACTGACTGACTGACTGCAATACAGGGGCGGAGTGCTAAATTAATTCCTGCTTAAGTGCCACTGAAAAAGGCATTTGACTTTACAGCGGCGCTGCTCACCAGCCAGAAATAAATCATTGGTTGTACTGGGGTGGCAAACCTTGAGGGAATTTTCTCCCCAAAAAGAGGGGTGTGCGTGCAGCACTCTAACTGTAATATGTTTTTATTACATAGCCGATTTGTACAGTTACATAATCAGATTGAAAATAGAAACTTGATGGGAAATTCTTATCGTTTAATCTCCAATATTTCAGCCAGCATCATGTGGTGACAGAGCAGGGCGAGTGATATCATATTGACCAAGAGTCAAGCAGCATGTCCCATCTCTTGAGCAAAGATGTTCTTAGGTAAAAAAAAAAGGGAGTTCACAATGTCATCATCATTATTATGATTATGATTATGGGCATTATCATATTGTTATCATATTATTGTTGTTAATTAAATTAATGAAATGCAATTGATTACATTATATATTATCTAATGATTCCCCCTCATTAAAGATGGACGTAAGCTCTTGGGCATGCGCTGTCCGACTTTTAGTTTAACCTCGGGACTGACGCTCCTCTGTCTCATGGGTGAACTCAAGTTGGAAATCACCTTAACGTTTGGTCATGGCAGTGTTCACACTTCCGGTAGTTGAGTCAGTGTCCCCTTGCCTTGGGTCTTGATTATTTCGGAGCGGAGTGAGACCTCTGTCCGCTCCTCCTCCTCCTCTCTGTGCCTGTGCAAGCGCCTCCTCCCATTGGCTCCTCCGCGGCGTCTGCGCTGCGACGACGACGACGACGACGACGCAGCGTGTAGCTCCGCCCAGACTCGGTCAAAGCGAAATACTAGTTGAAGCAGAGGAAGCGACGCGAGAGGGAACAGCGCGAACTGTGCACTGAAATAACAGCGGCCAACCGTCCGAATTCAACGACACACCCGGCAGAGGAAGCGAGCGGGACCCGCCGGACGCGTATTCCAACCGACGAGGTGAGTCCCGGCGCCGTGTTTGTCGCGGAGCGTTCCGCCGCCGTCCCTCGCCTACAGATGTGCTCGATGCCACAGGAGATTATCTCAGCTCGCGTTCACAACCTGTCCGCGTTCGTCTCTCTCTCGAAAGAAAAAAGAAATGAAATGAATCTACTCGTTGATTAAATGAAATGAATGGAGGGAGCACCCGGGTAGTTGAGTGAGAGGGATTCAGTTGGGGAAAAAACTGCAGTTGGATTGAAATGAGTTCACCCGCTGCTCCTCTCGCCGGTGATGCGACATCACCGCCGTTTCCACACGGTGCGCGTGCGTGCGTGCGCGCGCGCGCGTGTGTGTGGGGGGGTTGTACTCTGTTTTTCTGTCAAATGATTACATATGAATGATAACTTGTATTTGTGATGACGCGAGGCCATCAGTCACGATGCGCTACGCGGTGCAGGTCCGAGCTAAGACAAGTGGGGACATGTTCGCCGAACGGCTCGTAGCTGCACGGATTTAATCCACTGACACAAAGACCAATTTGAAACACGTGATTCCCTGTAGAAATATGTATCATCGCAATGTACCCCACTGGCTGGCTATAGTTCTTAAATTGAAGAGTTAAGGCCACATGGACTACTAATTGTTGAATTCAACAAAAACTCCAGTTGTACCTTTTAGGTTTATTAGAGCAATATTAATATGAATATGAACTGTACATTTTTTTCCAAACCCTGTCCCAGTCTACACTTGTCAGACCCATCCTTATTAATCAGATGGATGTAGCTGCAGGCTTTGTGCCACTCAGACGCCACATGAATGATGACAATGTCACCGGTGGCCTTGCGAAGGTCACACAGGTGGGACGTGCAAGAGAAGTGGCCGTCAGGGGTTTCCCCTCTCTAAAAATAACCACTGCCATCTTGTGATAGCTTTTAAAAGGAATGCAGCGCTTCCCAGTTTCCCAGTAACACAGCCAGGATTAAAGTATTTCTAAATTATAGGAGGATTCTACAGTACCATGAAGTACCAGAAGGTCACGATAACCTTAAGTGCCACAGACACGGCAGCTTTAACTGTGAAGTGTAAACATTCTATAGCACGATGTACTCTCATGGCGGCGCCGGTGGTAAATCCAGGTGTCCTATCTCCCACAATGCCCTCGGCGGCGTCATGTGATCAGTAAGGCTCGGATGGAGCTTACACAACAAGCAACAACCAGGCGTTTGTTGTCACTCACAACATTGTTGCCGAACACTGTTGTATCAGTCTGGAAACTGCCGATAGATAACATCGTATTTACAGAAAGCTGGTTTCCCTTTAAGATTACCAGTAAAGTGGTGTTTTGTTTTGAAAGAAGCAGAAAAGGTACTGCAGTAGGTGGGGGTGGGGGTTAGTTTGAGGTTTATTGCCGTATCGTTGGAAGCGTTCCGGTCCTGGTTGATTATTACAGTGAAAACCTACTGCTTAACTAATGGGAGTGTCGGAGTTGTTTATTAAGCCACACATTGTCCTTGGGATTTTGACACCTGCATCTCGGCCTCTCTGGGCTATTAGCACCCACTGAAATTTGAAATGATTTAAAACGGGTTTACGCGAGTTATTATAAAACTTTGTTTTCAGGGGTCAGCATATGAGATTTAGTGGCCTTCTGGGGGGGGAAGTTTCACATTGCAACCAACTGACTCTCCCCTTGCCTCACCTGTCCCTTTCCAAGCACCTGTCCCTACATGAAAGGTTCTCCCTAGAGCCAGTTCGGTTTGTCCCTTCTGGGGTTCTGTAGAAACATAGCGAAGTGGACCTGCTCCCAGTGTAGATATAAAAGAGCTCCTTCCAAGGTAAAAAAACCCATTCCTGGTTTCACGTGATTAAACATGTCAAGAAAAACCTCACTATTAATATTTTATTCCATTTCTGTCAACGGATCCCTCGAATAAATCCTACACTACAAACACTTTCTCATATTCCTTTAAACTGGGGAGGGACTCCTCCTCCTTCCACAAGTGCTCAGAGAAATTAAAACCAAATCACCTCAGGCTCTCAGAGTGCAAACACAGGCAGCGTAATGCAACAGTTCTGTTACTTTGTGAAATGACACTGTAAGTGAGTGGCGTAAATGTTTTGCCGTTGCGGCGCCTTTCAGGCTGGATTACAATGTACACACTCTGTGTATTTCGGGGATTACAAGGTACATAAAAGTGAGAAATGCTCCTGACTGTGTAGAAGAGGATTTTTCTCGCAGGGATGAATGTCAGGGAATGACGCTCACCGGAGACACAGACACAGTAATTAAGCCACCGTGCTGACAGTCAGTCTGCCTCGTGTTCACCCTCACCTCAGCATTACTGTGGCTATTGGTTTTTCAGCCCCGCGGGGCAAAAATCTTATCCGCTGCCAGACAGGGACATTTATTCTGAATCCGTCTCACAGTTGGAAATACCTCCGTTGTCAACAGCACATCTTTGTCTCGTGTTGCCACTGCTCTTCAGTCATCTGGTGCCCGGGTATTATTTTCATTTTTTAAAGAATTCACAGCCATGAGAAAAACATTCACTGTATTGCGTTTCTGTTCCCGCGTCTGACTCTTTCTGCTGGTGCTGCTGTGCTTTTGCGAACTGCATCTATAACTTAGGTTGCACCGCCAGGTGTAGCGTTACAGCACAGCAGCCTTAAGCTTTCACAGCAAAAGCATCTGAGGCGTACGCACACACCTCCGTTCCAGGTAAACGTCTCCAGTTTCCTTTGAACAACATGTACAGGCAGCTAATCCCGTCTGTCCCCGTCCCGTTGCTCTGTTCCGCAGGGACGTAACTTCTAGTGAACACCGTAGACATGTCACAAGGAGGTTTGAGTGACAGTGTCCACACGTTTTATCAGACATTATTATCCGCTGGATCACACAGCTGCTGGAAGGAGGGGAGCTCTCTCTGTCTCCATCAGAAACAATATCAGTCAGTGTTAATGACGAGAGGCAGAAAACAAGCTTGTTGATCCAAAGTGTTGAACACAAGCCACGTTGGACGACTGCCCTTCGGCGCTGCTGCTCAGTTAGGATCATGTGTCTTTGAAAACCGTACCTAACTGTACACAAATCCTTGCATCAACTTTCAGCGTCCTCTTTTCCTTTTGTATCTCTGATATGTGATTTTTTTTTTTCATTCTCCAAAACTACAGCGCTTCCTTAATCCTGGAAGCAAAACAGACAGAATCCCGTGTGGAAAACCTCACTGTTTTTGTCATGAATGTGTGTGTGAATACCAAGAGACAAATCCCTGTCATAAACTGGCACACACACATTATAGGCTCTCCAAAAATATGGAAGCAGCATGCAGTTTTATTTCCACTGTCTCACTGTAAGAATACTTCCATCCTGTACTTGCATTAATGGATTAATGAACACACCGGGAAAATTAAATGCTGTAGTGGTTGTTACTGTGGTGGAGCGAATGCTGGATACAGTGCCCTGGTGGATTGAAGACCCTCCCCTGGAAGCTGTTAAATTCAGAACCGATGATTGGCAAAGGCCCGATCACAAAACGTTGGGATTTTCATGTGAAGAGACTGTGTCCCTGGAGAGTGTGCGCGTAGCTCAGCGTGAGTAGTGACTTGTACGTGTTACACATGTTAAACTGTTGAGCACGCGAGGAAGAGAATTAATTGCCTCTGAAAACGGAACAAAAGCTGTTTCGGCATCCTGAAAGCTCTGAGCGCGAGCTATCGGGTGAAGCAGCCGACGTCGAGTTGGTAGTCACGATGAGAGGAGAACGGCTTTATGTAAATGATAGTGGAAAAAGGTCATTCGATTTCACGAGCGCGACCAGCTGAGCCGAGGATGGCTCAACACCCCCCCCCCCCACCCACCGCGGTTGCCAAGGACACCGCCGACCTCCACAGCAAGTGTCCTCAAGGGAAGGCGCCATAGGAGCAACCTGTGTTCCTGCGGGAGATTGAGTTGTCGGCAATCAGTCATTGTGACCACATCACGGATATCTCCATAAGTGGGGTCTGCGCTCCTGTACGGCAACAAGCATCGTTGCACTGAGTCATACACTTAATAGCGCGGAGACATGTTGTGATTTAAAACCTCGCCGTGTACACAGGCTGCGGACTTTACTAAGGGCTCTCATGTCTCTGTGCCCTGTTAATGTTTTATGGAAGCGGTTCTCTCATGTTTCCCCCGAGCTTGTTGAATTGATGCTGTGTGTGTGTGTGTGTGTGTGTGTGTGTGTGTGTGTGTGTGTGTGTGTGTGTGTGTGTGTGTGTGTGTGTGTGTGTGTGTGTGTGTGTGTCTGTGTGTGTGTGTGTGTCTGTGTGTGTGTGTGTGTGTGTGTGTGTGTGTGTGTGTGTGTGTGTGTGTTGCTCCGTCTATGCAGATGGCCCTCGCTGCTTCCTCCGCAGCTGCCCTTCGGCCAGCCTGTCCGCGGTCGACGGCTCCTGCTGCGCCTCTAGCAGGAGTCCACTGTTCTGGAAGCTCTGCCCTCCTCCTCCTCACATACGCTAGCATCCCTCTTGCACTTTGTCTTTCTCTGTGCCGTGGCGTCTGCACACAGCCGAGGTGGGCACAGGAAATCCCCACAGACTGAGTGGCAGCAAGTCTAGTATAGAAGAAAAGGGGGCAGGTACTCTATTAGCAGCACTGAGTGCAGGGGCCGACAGGCTCGGCCATTCAGTCTTATTTATAGCCTGATGCCGGGAGGAGCTTAGTGAAGAGAGACCCATTCAGCCCGTCTCACACCTTTTTCTGACCGATCACAGCAGATTTATAGAGACTCATCTGTGACGATATGTTCCTTGTTTGTTTGTTTGTTTGTTTATCCCCCCCCCCCAGGACTTCCTTTGTGTGAGACCTGCCTATGCAGCTGTGTATTGATTTATTGATCATGTGTGTCATGTTGTTACATCCATCCAAATCGCTGTCTTTGTTGCCATTCGCTTATTAGTCCATTTGTCATCTTTTGAAAGGATCGGCTACGGGAAGAGGCTTGCAGGTTATTGTGTGGAGTCGAAGGAAAGATGACAAACTCTGTGTGTGTGTGTGTGTGTGTGTGTGTGTGTGTGTGTGTGTGTGTGTGTGTGTGTGTGTGTGTGTGTGTGTGTGTGTGTGTGTGTGTGTGTGTGTGTGTGTGTGTGTGTGTGTGTGTGTGTGTGTGTGTGTGTGTGTGTGTGTGTGTGTGTGTGTGTGTGTGTGCGTGCGTGCGTGCGTGCGTGCGTGCGTGCGTGCGTGCGTGCGTGCGTGCGTGCGACGATTATTCCCATTACTCACACTTAGCACCTGTAATGTACAGCCGGTGATGTCTTTTATAGAGATGGATGATACCACCTAAAAGCTGCATTGCAATAATGACGATGTTACATGTACCTCAAAAGTCATAAAAGTGAAAGTACAGAAGAAGTGCATATTTTTTCCTTTCTCGTAATAATGAGTTGGTTACAGATGAAGTGCAGGGTCCTACATTCATACACAGGTGCCTCCTTAACTTGGGCTCATAGCTGAGAAATAAGGGGGGGCAGGTGGGGATACGAGCACATCTAAGAATCGAAAAACACTGACACACAGACTCACTTTAAATTGGTCTGTGGCTCGCTGTGGGGACCACGTCCTTACTTATACATGAAGACCAAAATAGATGCTTGGGGGACTCTGTGAGGTGACATCACACAATGCACCGAGCAGGGAGAACTATGGGAGGGCTGACTCACGTCCCAGCTACACACGCAAGCACGCACACACACACACACACACACACACACACACACACCCAAGACCACACATATCATACGCATAAAAAATTCATTGCTGCTACATACATTTCCTCGTCTGACACTGGCATAATGGACAAATTGAGCGTCCAGTTTGCGGGTCTGAAACATTACGTCACCAGGAGTAAAATATCGCTGTTGGTCGTTCCACACATTTGTGTAGTGAATTTATCGCGCTGCTGGAAGTTAGGACAAATAGTTTTAGGAACCACAGCACTCACTGTACTTGGTGAAGTGAAGTCGGCTGTCCTCTGAGACGTCTTCATGTGCGAGGTGACGCATGCGGATGATGCCAATAGATAAGCGGTTATAAATCAGTGCGGCCAGATGCTGCTCTTTAATCTCATAAGACCATTAGCAGATAAAGTGGCCTCTCAGGGAATAATGCAATTCTTTAAAAGCCCTCGGAGAGTAATGAGAGGGGTCTTGCACTCGGTGGTCCTGCTGGATTAGAGATGCGTACGTGTGTGTATGAACAGTTGGCGTCACTGTGGGCGTGTCTTTGCAAAAATGTGCGTGTAGATTTCACTGTATGTGTCTGGACGTTATGTGCCTGTTCACAAGGATGTCTGTTGTTGAGTGCAGCTGAGGCTGTCCCCAATCTTGCATGAGTGTAGATGTTAGGGTTTGTGTGGGGAGGAGGATGGGGTGTTCCTCTTTTTGGCAGGCATATCAGTTCAGTGGGGGCTACGTGCCAATGAGTATCTGTGCTGATGGACCAGGCAGAAAACATTCAGGTGATGGACAATATGTTCAGGGTTCAGGATTTTCTCTGTAAAACAACACAGCTTTATGGTTTGACATGTATCGATTTGTCGAGAGACAAAGATCTGCACACTGAGGAGCGGGGTCACGGGTCTCTTCCCACGTGTGTGTGTGTGTTTGTGTGTGCATTTCTTACACCTTCTCAACAGCACTTGCAATATTGTCCCTTCGTGTAATATCCCATGTCTCGACCAAGAATTACCTCTGCTACATTTTTTTATCACTTGCATTTTGAGTTATGACTGTCCTGAGGCCCGGGATATTGAACGTTGGTGGTGACTGAGTGAGTCTGCCTTTGGATTCAGATTTCCAAAGATGGGGATGAGTCAATTATAGTAATGCAGTATTAACGTTTATTAGGCCTTTTGAATCCTCAGCGGATCAAACAAGCAGGCCGGTATTTGAGGAGGAACATTTGTTTCCTTTATTAACTGTCTTAAAATAGCTTCTCTGGTCCAGTGAGATGCTTGTTTTACATTTCCTTTTGTGTTTGCAACCAACAAGGCTTTGTTTCTGCTTTGTCCTCTCTTCTGTCGTCATCTGCATCCGCCTGTGTGCATCCATGTGACCTTACACCTGAGCAGGATCAGTATCTCGACCTCACGCGACCCAACCAAGTGCTTTCGGTTGGATTTCAAAGGCAGAGCTGGGTGTTGTTCTGCGTTTTTAGGTGAGGTATTGACTAAGAATAGATCAGTTTGATAGAATCGTAAGGGAAAAAGACATTAGAGGTATTTCTCACAGTTTTTGTTGTACTGTCAAAAGAGGAAGAACATGATTTGTCAGTTTATCTAGGGAAACATACACTGTAAGGAGGATGATGGAGCCTCAGGAGAGCAAGCTGTTGTTTAATTAAGCAGACGTGAAGCACGGAGAGATGTGTGAGAGTTCCTGTGGGCGTGAGCCGATGTGTGTGCGCCCCAAACCAAGCCTGCCTCAGTGTGTGTGTGTGTGCGTGCGTGCTACGGTGTGTTAGTGTATGTGTTTGCTGACAGCATCAGCAGGGGATGTTCTGTGCTATAGGTCAGCTTTTCTCTGATTGAGAACAAAAGAGCAAAGTCCAGATCAGATTTTCTCCTGGGTCTTATCCCCTCGCCTCTTGAACAGATTGGACACAATTCAACTGTCCTCTCCATCCCCCATGTTGTTATTGACCTGACAGGAGGGCGAGACGGGGGCAAAAATGCCAAACAAATGGATTTTCCTTTTTCTAATTCTCTTACCAAATGTCCCGGGTTAGGGCAGTAATCTGGAACTGAGCCTTGTCACAGTCCATCAGCTTTGCTCTTGTGCAGATTGCTGTAAATATGGCCTGGCCTGGTCTGGTTATGGAAAAAAGATGGAGGGGACAGACATTTCTAGTGACATAGCCCCACTGGGTGGAAAAGTCTCCCAGTCCGAGGCGTGACCACCCTAAACCTTTGCAGCAGGGATAGCTTGTTTCCACTTGTTTGTAGCCCAACCCTGACAGCAAAACGCTCTCGTACATAGAGAAGATCTGTCATAGACGTTACTCTGACTGGTCGGCACGAGGGTCGATCCTCAAGAATTAATTGTGGCCTATTTTCTGTTGTGATGTGCAGCCTGGTGACGTGCTGAATGAAGGCCGAGGCTCCAGTTGAGGACAGACGCATGCTTGTGTTCCTGTGTGTAAGCAACTGCCCATAGAATAATTTGACTCCCTAGAAAAAGTAGAGGGGCAGGAGACACTGCTCCCTCTGGCTGGAAATTAGTTGCTAATTGTCAGTCGCCGTGACCCAAATAATGGGCAGGGTGTTTTGTTGGACGCAGCCCAATATGGTGTGTCCTTCGTTGCTTCCAATGCCTGACTAAACCTGATCCTTTGCCCGTGTTTGGGACGTGTTCGGTATAGAAACGCAGGCTTTTGAGGATCCAGCTGGTAAATTGGGACACAAGAACAATTCTTTGCCTCTATATAGCTGTCACCCCTACATACAGTGGCTGGACAGCTACATTCCTAATGAGACTGTGATGTGGAGGAGGAATAATGGATGACCACTGCTTTTTCAAAGTGATTGTTGTGCCTCCCATAGGGAAAGAATACCACACCATTGGACAATCCATGGTCATATTCCTTTTCTGTAGGTCGACAAAAATACAAGGGTTGGGTAAAAGAATATTTTATTTACTCTTTTTTTTTTTCCTATTCTTCCGTCCAATAAGCTTTGTCTTCAAAACCGGTGGAAACAGTTTGTACTTCCAGAAAACCGAAACATTAAACTAAATGTATGCAAGTTTTGGATTGCATTCAAGCAAGAAGCCCTTTGGCACACCACTAAAAACAACTTTCCTGCAGAGTTTGATCTGCATCAAAGGATCGTATGAGGTTAAAGGAAAAATAATAAATATAGCATAATGTTTTTGAATTTACTACATTTGTAATCTAGCCTGGCATAGCAAAACTAATACTCAAATGCGTATTAGTCTGGGACCTCGGACCTTGCCGGAATTTCCCAGCTTGAGATCAATAAAGTACCTATCTATCCATCTATCTATCTATCTATCTATCTATCTATCTCTCTCTCAGTTAATTTTTGATTTCCAAGAGGCGTTACCATTGGACGCAGACCAAAAGGCCTCTGGACACAATTGGATAGACCTGCAACCAGTGAGAGCAACGAATCATGTGGCGTCTGATGAGCGACGGGAAAATGTCCATCGGCGGGAGCAGAGAGGAGATGCCTTTGATGATGATTCCACAATGTCAGTGAATGAGTGTTGTCGTTTTTGTGGGAGAAATGTGAAGATATCGGGTACTTTTTGTCAAATGCTCGTTTATCATCTTAGTTGTTTGCAAAAGTCTCTTCTCTCTGCGTCACAGTATTAACCTCGCCCATTATCAGTTAATCGTTGTGATTGGATCAGCAAGTTTTCCACAGGAGGGACATCACTTTCCGATGGAGGGGAACCAGACTGAGTTTGGCAGAGCGAATGCAATGAGCTCCCAGAATTCATCTGGGTCCCAGGCTATTGGTAATCTGTGTTGGCACATTTTGTGATTGAAATTCTCTCTTTTGATTTGATTTGATTGCTCGGGTATTAACAGCAAGCCCCTGTCCATCACCAGCGCAAGAGGGCAGAGGCCAACTCTGGGATATCTTGGCTTCATTTTTGTACAGTGGGTGTATAAGTGTACACGTGTTGTCCATCTTTATAATACAGTCATGGGTCTTTGCTGTAAATATCTCCGCACTGCAGAGAGAAAACAACACAAGCAACGTTATGGATTTCGGCTTCATATCACCGTGACAACACGCCTGTTGGCCGAATCAGGACCTCCACAGAGACGCAGCGGTAGGTCAATGGGAAGTCATCGTGGTGACATTTACCTTGGTCAGCCCTGGTCGGAGAGGTCAGACCCAAAGCACAGCCGGGATATGAATGATGATGACAACAGGTGAATCTGAAGTCATGATTGCCATGGCAATAAAAGGGAGAGAGGACTAACTGAACAGGGGAAAGGGAGGCCTAGCGTCACAGCTGGGCTCCCAGTTGTCCATCATGCAGTGTGAAGCCTGCCCAGACTTCCTGACAGCCCAAGGTGAGCTGCACATGAACAGACCAAGACAAGGAGAGAGTGCACAGAGAGGAGGAGGAGGAGGAGATGTGGGAGGTAGGTAGGGAGGGGGTAAAAAAATAAGAAAGGATTAGGGGATGTGTTCAGCGATTTCCTCATCCCCGTCGTCTGCTGACATGGCAGCTACAGGACTGCTTTTTATTCTTAGTAGTGACAACATATATCTATGGTAGGTGTTTTGGCAATCGCTTCTGTAGCCATGGATGTGCATGTATGTAGTCTGGCGCTGGCATGTTCTCTCTCTTCTTACAGCAGCAAAGATGGGAGGATGTATGTGAGGGAGGCAGCGGTGGATGCCAACAGGAGAGGAGAGAGGGCGCGATGCCAAATAAGTTATCCATTTATTAAGCTGACAGATTTCAACACGACTTTGCAATTCTGTCAGAACTGAAAACCTCCTGGTCTCCCGGAGGGAGGCGCTGACCTTCGCCGCGAGCAAGGAGCCCTGTGGTTTTCCCCTTTTCCACGACTCGTATCTGCTGTCATTTGTTCGACGAGCGCGGCCCCCTCGATGCATGATATTAGGCACCGAGGTGAGGCCCTGCCGGCGGCTACACACCGCAGGGAAATGGACCATACGGGACAAATGAGGGGAAATGATGTGTGAGGCTCAGCATGTATATCATGTGTTATGCGTATTCCAGCAGAAGAGCTGAGTAAACCTGATTCTGGCGACAGGGAGACCATTTATGAGAGCAGTCCTGCTGTCGAGGCTGAATAGACTCTCAATCCTCCCCCCGTCCTCTTCCTCATTAATGGTATGATAATAGCAGACAAACCCTGCATGCTGCACAAATTCTAAATGGCATTTCCCTCATGTCACCTGGGACGACTTCTCCAGATTTTCTATCGTGATCGCACTAATTTTTTACCTTCATGTCTCGACAGTCGGCGTGGCCCATTTGAGTCTGGGAGCTTGTTAGGGGTAAATGATGCTGAAAGCACATGTTTAGAGCTTCACTTCACCAATTCCTCTCATTTCTTCCACTATATATACCCCGCGCCTCACATCTCTCCCTTGGGGCTACCCCAGCTTCGGATAAACATCGGCAACCAACCAGCTTAGTCTCTATGGCAACAGCTGCACGGGCTGAGTGGTAGAGCAGGGCATGGAGTAGGCAGCACAGAGTTGTGATGGTGGTGGATGATGCGAAATGTGATCTGGTGTCCTTTAAGGGGATTCGATGCAAGGTTAAAGGGCTGTGAGATCTGCTAGAGCCCCGGAGAGGCACGTCTTTCTCTCAGGTGGACACCAAAGGATCAAGCACAGGATCATGGTGGGTCAGTTGCCCTGGTAAACCCAGTATTGAGGGGTCAGTGGGGTTGGGCTGTGAAAACCACCCAGTCAATCTGTCAGTTGTTTTAAACCCACCCTGACCCCGTCTCCCCTAACACCTCCATTACCCGGCTAGCCGGCAAACAATTAAAGCAGCCTTTGCCTCCATCCCACTCTCTGTGACAGCCTGAGGAAGTGTTGGATTGATCCGGCCAATACGCTCAATCTGCTCAAGCATGCAGAGTATTTGTTTTTCTTTTTTCCTTGTTCACTTGTCTAAATATTATTTAGGTCCACCCTTGAGCCGGATTTGTCAGCATGGGATTTCGCCGGGCATGTTTTCACTCCCCATGTTGACGCCCAAGTACTTCCAGTGCATGTTTTTTTTTTAAACTCCCCCCCCCCCCCCCCCCCCCCCCGTGTTTTATGTAATTTGAGGATTGTGCTCACCCATCTGATTCCCTGGTTGTTTCTCCCCAAAGGTACAGTATGCTGCCAGATTGGGACGACCTCTGACCTGATTCATGCGTCATTGGGCAGCTGTCTGTTCAGACCTCTGTCAGGCGATCCGAGGATGAAACTGCTGGTTGCACAGACGCGATGTGGCTCCGCCATTGCTGGTGCTTCTTACTGTAGCCGGCTGCAAGGCTCCTCACAAACCAAACCTGAATGTTATCTGTAACCAACAGCTCAAGGTCTTTCCAAGGGGGTTGGCTCTGACTCGGAAAGCGATTGCAGCTGCTTCTCTAATTGGCCGGTCGTTTGCCCAATTGCATTTGCCCTTAATTCTTGCCTCTTTTCTTTTTTGTCATCATCATGTGCATCGGATGAGATAAATGCAGTACTCCAAGGCTGATTTGTCTTCCCATTGTAACCACTGACCTCGAGGAGGCAGAGGCTCCCATATGCCATCTTGTGCAACATGAGCCACTCTCCTGGGCACAGCCTGGTAATTCAATAGCACTTCCTGTCCTCACCTTGTGCAAACAGGCGAGGCTGAAGAGGTACCATTTCAGTGACGGTGGGGGAGGGGGGACATTTTGGTGTCAGCCCTCTTGTTCAGTAATTATGTGCACAGACAAACGGCCGGCTTCAGGGGGAAAACAAATGAGGCGGGCTTTTGAGCTTCTTGTTAAACCGTGCCTGATCCACCTTTGCCTGTTTGTGTGTGTGTGGAGGTTTGCACATCACCTGTGTCGTCTGAAAGTGGGGCCTCTCCCCAAGGAACCGATTGAGAAAATGCCCTCTGTCTCTCGCCGGTCGGCTTGTGTACAGAATAATTACACACAGTACATATTAGATTGTGCCAGCATGGAAGCAGGAAGGCCAGGTACCCTTGAGAGGTTGTCTGGACTCGTGACCTAGCTACCTTCCTCACTACCTGTTTCCATGAACGGCTCCTGGTGCAGTATTTAGTCCGTTCTATTTCATTGTGTCTGATATGCTGTAATGGGTTTTTACAATTTTCTTACATTATATAGGTTTAACAATAGATATTTTACAACAACTTATAAATAATCAAATATCAATCAAGACCCTTTGTCAGTTCTGAAGAACTATATTCATTCGTTCATTGAGCTTTTCAAAGGAAGATGCAGCCTATGGGCCTTGAGCTAAAAGGTTGTGGATGCTTCAGATTTTCTCTCCTAACTGCTGATTATAATGTTTTTTTCTTTTTTCTCCATGGACAGAGGGGTTAACAGTGAACAGAGAGGAAGATGGACGAGCTGCAGGATGTACAGCTGACTGAGATCAAGCCACTGCTGACCAACAAGGTGAGTTATAGTGAAAACCTACGCCCCTTAACACCTCTGTTGACACACAAAGTCAACAGATTTGTGTGCTCTAAAAGTAAATGATCACCCCATATGTTTCTCACAGGAAAAAATATACGCTAATATACTAGACATGCACACTCTGCAGTTCCATTCATCAAAGTGAATTATTCATATCTCCTCGACTGTCGGGTGGAAAAAGAAAAGAAGGGAGAGCGCAGGAGAGCAAGACAATAGAAAAAGAGAGGTTGAAGGCGGAATGAGGCAAGATAGGAGAAGAAATGGAGAGCGTATAATAATGATAGAAAAAAACTGTCAGAGAAGAAGACAGTGGAGCTAGAACGGAGAGAGATCAAAGGAGACGCTGGAAGAAATCCATCTCTTAATTTTCAAAGATTCTAACGAGTGAGCGACAGCAAAAACAGATGCACGGAGGAGGGGAAAAAACACACAAACTCAGATGAAAGCTCTTCCCATCCTCTCCCGCGCTTCTCTTGTATTTCTCCTCGTCGGGCTGAGTGCCTGTTAAGGCAGACATCTCGTTTAAGATGACAACGAAGGGATATATATATATACATCATAAAAACCATCTGAGTAAAGAAGACTGGCACTGACCTCTTACTCCACCTAGTGGCCGGCTCATTAAAAAAGACAAAGTAGGAGTCTCGAAAGTAGACTGAGATGAGGACATGATAACAGGCTTCTCATTTTCTCCTTTATCCTCTGTGGAAGAGATGAAAACAAGTGGTGATCACTTTGCAGATAATGCTTCGCTCCGTTATTACACTGATGATGCAGCAAGGTAGCGGGAGTGCTGTTGGCAGAAGCAGAGTAACCATAGCGATGGTAAAGAGCAACCTAACATCAGCAAAGGTTGAGAACGTATGTAGTTATTGTTAGTTTGAATTAGAACATACAGTGGTGTAAAAAAGTGTTTGCCCCCTTACTGATTTCTTAATTTTTTTGCATGTTTGTCACACCTAAATGTTTCAGATCATCAAACAAATTTAAATATAAGACAAAGATAACACAGGTAAACACAAAATGCAGTTTTTAAATGAAGCCTAGATCGCCCTGTGTTAAAAAGTGTTTGCCCCCCCTGTTAAAACATAACTTAACTGTGGTTTATCACACCTGAGTTCAATTTCTCTAGCCACACTCAGTCTGGAAAAGGTTATAAAGCCATTTTTAAAGCTTTGAGACTCCAGCGAACCACAGTGAGAGCCCTTATCCACAAATGGCAACAGTGGTGAACCTTCCCAGGAGTGGCCGGTCGACCAAAATTACCCCAAGAGCGCAGCGACGACTCATCCAAGAGGTCACAAAAGACCCCACAACAACATCCACAGAACTGCAGGCCTCACTTGCCTCAGTTGATGGAGTTCATGACTCCACCATAAGAAAGAGACTGTGCAAAAATGGCCTGCATGGCAGAGTTCCAAGACGAAAACCACTGCTGAGCAAAAAGAACATTAAGGCTTGTCTCATTTTTGCCAGAAAACATCTTGATGATCCCCAGGACTTCTTGGGAAATACTCTGTGGACCGACGAGACAAAAGTTGAACTATTTGGAAGGTGTGTGTCCCATTACATCTGGCGTAAAAGTAACACCGCATTTCAGAAAAAGAACATCATACCAACAGTAAAATATGGTGGTGATAGTGTGATGGTCTGGGGCTGTTTTGCTGCTTCAGGACCTGGAAGACTTGCTGTGATAAATGGAAGCATGAATTCTGCTGTCTACCAAAACATCCTGAAGGAGAATGTCCGGCCATCTGTTCGTGACCTCAAGCCAAAGCAAACTTGGGTTCTGCAGCAAGACAATGATCCAAAACACACCAGCAAGTCCACCTCTGAATGGCTGAAGAAAAACAAAATGAAGACTTTGGAGTGGCCTAGTCAAAGTCCTGACCTGAATCCTATTGAGATGCTGTGGCATGACCTTAAAAAGGCGGTTCAGGCTCGAAAACCCTCCAATGTGGCTGAATTACAACAATTCTGCAAAGATGAGTGGGCCAAAATTCCTCCACAGCGCTGTAAAAGACTCATTGCAAGTTATCGCAAACGCTCGATTGCAGTTGTTGCTGCTAAGGGTGGCCCAACCAGTTATTAGGTTTAGGGGGCAATCACTTTTTGACACAGGGCCAGGTAGGTTTGGATTTTTTCCCCCCTTTAATAATCAAAACCTTCATTTAAAACTGCATTTTGTATTTACCTGTGTTATCTTTGTCTTATATTTCAATTTGTTTGATGATCTGAAAACATTTAGGTGTGACAAACATGCAAAAAAATAACAAATCAGGAAGGGGGCAAACACTTTTTCACACCACTGTACATACTAGGAGAATAGGGTGTTAAATGGGCAATTAACTGCCAGGATAGTTTAACAGTTTAAAAACCCTCCTGACACTCTTCAGCTGTCTGTCAGGAGGGAGCTTTGCCAACAGTCTCTCAAAACTTTGTCAGTATAAAACCAGGAGGTGATGTCCGCACACAAACGTCGGCAATATGTTGTGGCTCATTCATTGTGAATTCAGAGCAAGGAAGTTTCTTCCTGGGCCTTCACCGTGTCCCTGCAATACTGAGCACCTCAGAACGGAATTACAGAAATGAAATTGGATAGATTCCTGCCGATCAGGTATTTCAGCAGGAAGAATAAAAGGGGGGGTCTTTATAGCCACCGTCTCGCCGTAGAGAGTTTGTACCCAAGGGTCTTGAGGCAGATAGTATCTACTGGTCTGGCCTACAACCAAATCGCACAGGAACTTTCTCTGTTGTCTGCTTCCCACTCTCACTTCCCTGCCCGTCGACTGTTCAGCCTCCTGCCGACTGATTAAATCCAAAACACCATGTGGGACAATCTATGATAACACTTCACCATCAATCATGCTAGTCTGCGCAGCAACACAATTCATTTTTATACTAATTGGAAACTGAACTCATTTCACATGCTGTTGTCTGTACCTGAAAGTATTAATGTTGTTGATTTATGATGCATAGAAGAGAAAGAAGCGTGAGGTTTTGCAGTCATAAGTACTTGTGATAAGGATGTTGTGGCACAGTTACTGGAACCAATAGATCCATAAACAACTACAGGAAGTGCTAGCCACAGTAAGCTACGCCCAACCGTATCGTACAAGAACTGCTGCAGATACTCATAGACGTTACGCTAAGCTCAGTTTTCTGTCGTGCGCTGAGTTTGCTGCAAACAGTCCACAGTTCTCCACCTGGATCCCAAAGATACCACACGTTAAATGCAGTATGATGATTAATGTGTTTTTGATCAAATTCTGTATATATATATATATATATAACGTTTCTAAAGAGCTTGTAAAAAGTGGGACACCACCAGTTTCTCTGTTTCTTCACACGTGTTCACACTACCTTCTGGTAAATAAACACACACACACACACACACACACACACACACACCAACAAATAGAAAGAAGAAGCATAACCTTCTTGTGTTGTATGTATTAACTTTCCTCTTCTGCTTTTCTTGCAGAATGCTCGCAACTTTCAAGACTTTGACTGCCAGGTGAGCGGGGCTCTGTGCGTCTCAATGAAGAAGCATTGTTGTACCACTTTTAGGAGGTAGCCATAATGTTTGTGGAGGGGGGAGGAATGGGCTCTGAAACATGGCCCCATTTCATTTGTTTGCTTGCCCTACATCTGAGCCTTACTCCTCATCAGCAACATCTTCTTTTACCATTCACTTTTAATTTTGAACTCGGTTATGGCTGATTCCATTGTGCAAGTAAGCGACAAAGCACAAGGACAACTCCTGAATCGATACACACAATACTGTAAGAGGGTTGTCCATTATAGTTTTGAAAAATGGACATTATTCCTTCTCGACAGGTTGTTTTGTTACACACTGTTCACCGTATGAACCAACAAATCCAGCATTGTTGTCTTTTTAGGTTTTGCATGGATTCATACTGCATCTGTGAGAATTACCTTTTGTTTGCATTCCGCGGTTTCCTTTTAACTGATGAGAAATGCCAATATATTCACATCAGCAGCCTGTTTAGTGGAGTCAGGGCAGTGTTGGATAAATCGACTAAAGACGATTTGGGCGTTAGCTTGGTGGGACTCATTTCTAAAAAGAAGGAAAAGGGCATTGGGAGTGACGGCATGGTCATCCTTGCTATTGCCTCAGAAAAACTGTTAAATCATTCACGAGAGGTTGGGCGCCCTGACGACCCAGCAGCCAGAATGTATGTATGACTCGCATAGCCACTAATTCACAATGTGAATCTTTCTGAACACACTTAGTACATGTCATCCCTCTCTCTCTCTCTCTCTCTCTCTCCCCTTGCTGGTCTTTATCGTCAAATCATTTGATTTAAGCAAAAATAATGTAAAGATAATTTTATGGAACTAAAGAGAAGAATTAGTTGAGGACTTTTTGTACAGCGTTCTGCATTTCATACCACAAAGCAGTGAAAATAAGTATTTGTGACAGGTGAAGAGGTTGTGTGATGGATGTAGGTGATCTTCACAGAGTACAGTATCTTGTTGTGCAGGGTAATGTCTTCCAACAGTACGTTAGTAGCGCTGCAGAAGTTGTGCCTGCCTTTTCACTGTATGTCACTGTGCCTTTCAGCCACGGGCAGGTTGTGACAGTATAAGAATAATTATCATTCAAAAAAAGGGTTTTTTGGTCTTGAATGGCCAGTGGTCCAGATCCCCGTCTGTTTGCATGTGGGATGAGACTGCACACTCTAAGCTGTGCTGCATGCAAGGGAGACCCTGGCATCAGTAGTGCAACGGGCACTCCTCTGTGGTTCAAGAGCGCGTTGACTACGAAGGGTTAAACCTTTCATCCTTCTCCCACATTTGCTTTTTCTGCAGTCATGCCTGCTTCCAGCATCCCACCAGAGCTAAATATAGCTTCTGCATTCAGTGTAGGAGAATACGCATGTTCGCTTTAGCAGGCATGCTGCATTTTCCCCAGCATCCTTTCCCGTCTGCATTATCACTAATGCAGCCATAAAATGCTGCGCTCACCCACCTCTGCCCGTGATATCATCAGTATTGTTTCTTTACTCTCTGTGATTGACGTCCTGCAGTTGTACTGTACAGAGAGAATTGTATCAGAATTGGTCTCGGTGGCATTGAGGTAGACTTAAGTGTATTTGACCTCATTTCCATGGCAGCCATTTTGACCTCACACTGTCACATTCAGGAGTCTCTGGGAAATATTGACATAAATCCTTATAATTCCTTTAAATTCCATTTGGAAGCTTTAATATAAGTAATCTTGACTTAATACCAATAGGTAATAAAGGTTGTTTTTTATTTCATTTTTTTACTAATATCTGGATATATACATGAATAGCAGGAAAGGCACATGTGAATTAATAGTTAATGGTAACTGATTAGAATTCAGCTGCTTCAGTTTCAAGGTCCTGTCATTGAGTGTGCTGCTGTCATTGGTTACTGGGACAGTTCAACAGAACAGAGACACCCTTAATATCATTTTACTATATGTAAAATAATATTAAATATGTTACACCAATACTTACCCTGGTCCAATTGTCTTCTATGACAAAGACCTATTAGATGTACCTGTACATGGTTCATTTTTTTCTTTAACTCAAATTATGGTAGCCTACTTGGCATTTAGCAATTAGCTACAGTTTCTATCTGACTGCAAGCTTTAACTGGTGAAAGATATTAACTACATAAATATGAATTTGTGTTCCACTAAATGTATGTATATATGTAAGTAGAAATGGTAAATATTTTTCCTATTCATGTCTCGTGCACACAGCTGGACGGAACTCAGACACGGTTTGATAGAGGGTTGAGTCTGATGTAAACTTCAAAATGAAGGTGTCACATTACGTAATACAGTAGGAGCCCACATGTGGTACAACACGGCAGTTACGGCAGCAGACTTCCCATGAATACAATGTGTGGGAGGGGCCGTCACCGCTGCACCTTCTCTCCGAGCAGCCAGTGTGACATTCCTCCTTTCTCCTCTGCCGCTAAAGCTCCGACCACAGGCCGCCCACGGGTACTGTAACAGACGTGTCGAAACCCTGTGCACCTGCACACCTCAAGGTGGTGAGGTGAGGTGAGATCATAGAGAAGAACATGAGGGTGTAGTCCTGCAGTCCTGTGGTCTTCTATGATGTCTTACCTACGCCACTGAGAGCTGAGGGTGGGAGGGGGAGGGGGGGGGGGGTGAGTCAGCCTCCTTCACCCTTGGGATCTGCTGTGTTTTAAAGTGCACACTTAAGAACACAGAGTTACTGTACTCCATAGTGATGGTAAGTGCAGTCTGTACACTCTAAAAATAAAACATATTTAGGCAGATGGAGTCTGCTGTGGAGAGTAAACAGTGGACATATTCGTGGCCACGCAATCTTAGCTTGTGATGTTTTAGTTTACTGTCTCAAAATACTTTGTGTGATTGTACATGTGTTAGTTTATTTTCTATGTAGTATATTCATCACTTATTAGGTTTCATGTCATGGTCATGTTCACCTGTGACGCCCATTCTCCTCTTGACCTTGTGCCTCTGCAACACAAAGAGTAGAAGAAGAAAAAATGTCTTAATTTCTTATACATTGGCTGCCAAGCATAGACTGTATGCTGCCAAGTCATGTCTTCTTTAAATTGCCACTGTCTCAATGAGCTCAGCAGAGGGCGCCATAAGCCTGGTCATTGTGAGGCAGGGGGCTCTGCTCTCTTCAGTCTGCTGTGCTTTTCCATGTTGTCACACGTCTTCTCTGAATATCCTAAAGTGAGGCATAGGCATCACAGCTAATTGTTCACATATAGGTGACTTACCATCTCAGAGGAGAATAAAATTGATCATGATACACGGTGGACTCACGGTCAAAACATGTTGTAGACATCGTAATCTATTTTTCTTCTTCCTGTGGAACATTTTTAATGTGCTTAGAAGTATGTAAATCAAAACCTTAGCTACAGTTGAGTGGGGCTATGCACAGCAGCCTCACTGTTGTGTGGGTCCTGCACTTGATGACTCAGTGCATGAGACAGAGGCACCTGCTCTATCCAGGAAGGTTTGTTCCATCACACGTGAGCTGATGTAACCCATGAAGGCATAAATGGTTGAACATCACAGTTTTCACACACAGTTCTCACCACAGTTGGGCTTAAATGACTGGATCAGACTGTTAATCCCATTGTTTTTGCAAACCCTACATTGGAAAAGTGTCCGATGAATTTAAACATTGCACATGCTCAACAAATCTACCTATGGGTGTTAATACAGGAACCTGAACCTGAACCCTCTCTATTGCTGCATCACATTGTACAAAAACCTAACTTTGTATTTAGTAAAAGCATATCATCCATTACAGCTCTGCACTTGCATCACTCACCTGCTGGGGTGCAATCTCTGATTCCCTGATGGGGTAACTGTAACCTCCGGCCGCGAGCTGATGTCCGCAGGTGGAACTTAACCCTCACCGGTGGTTTCAACCCTTAACCAAAACACCCTCCGGTCGGTGCGCCTGCTGTGGTGGCCAATCAATTAAATGACATCAAAAAAGCCAACAAAACACAATAAATAAAAGTGAAATATTGAAATGAGATCCAATGGAAAAGGTAAAAGTAATATGATAATACCTGTATTGTAATATTTGTTTACTCTGGACCTAAAGGTATGCTGCTCTTTGAATATACAGTATGTACAACCACTTCTGTACATGTGTGTCAGTGGCACCCTCTGTGGGTTAGGATAGGAACCGTTTAAAGGAGAAACGGCATTTCTCAACTAAACTTGCTGTTGCATTATATTATTATATTATTATTATATATTACCAGCGAAGCGTCCGCTTGGCAGTGTAGTCCCTGTCTCTCTGTGCCATCTGCGTGTGCGGCATTGGCTGCACAGGACAGCCTGTCTCAAACTAAGATGTGATGTACTGCACTGTCTGCCAGCACTTGGAAAGTAGAAAGGACGGATCAATAAACTATATGGATCAGATGACTCCATTGTAGGGTTTAGAGGAAATAGATCCTTTCATGAAGGGTTGTAAATGTTCTATAAAAAATTATTGTCGGGGGTGGGGGAGTGTGTTTTCTAGTAAGCCTGACACATAATGAGCTCTGTCTTGGACACTGGGGCACCACACGATTTACATGACAATGCAGTGTTGCGGTATGTGCCGACACGCAGCTCAACCGTTTGCTGGTGTTTGTCAGATCTGCTGCATTTAGGCGAGTCCCTCTCAGCGACTCGGTCTTGCGATTGGAAGTCGGTGATCCGATTATTATTTCTGAGTACGGTCATTCGAATTATGATTCATCTCATTTGGATTCCTCTCCTTTTGAGAGGTGATGCTAAAGTGAACCTGAATGCAGTTGTTAAGGCTCAGCGACGAGCGGCCATTTTGCTGACGCAGAATACATTCCAGGGTGAACTCTCTCCTCTCCTTTCACTTTATCAGTATCACTGTGTGACGTTAGCAGCCTCCCCATTTTTTCCTGGACTGCCTCTGCATCCTTTGCACCCCATCACCCCTCTTTCCCTCCCACTCCCCCCTCCTCCTCTCTGTCCTCCGCTAAGCCCGACCCTCTCCCTCTACCCACCTGACCCGCCGCAATCCTATTAAACGCAGTGGATGTAGCGACGCGCTGTGACTACCAAGCGCAAACTGCAATCTCACTCTCCTCCCCCTTCTGTCTCTGTGCCTGCGTTCTTTCCCACCTCTCGTCTCTGTCTCTCTCTCTTGTCGTCTCTGCGTCGTACCCACCCCTTCCTCGTCTGCTTCCATTCAGATTATTTACCCATCTCCTCCTCGCTCCCTCTGCTGTGTCTCTCTCCTCCCTCTCTTCTTCTCCTCCTTGCTCGAACCTCCCCACCCTACATTCCTCCCTTCCTACCAACGCTCCCTCCCACCTCCTCCTCCTCCTCCTGTTGGAGATCTTCAAAGCTGCCCAGCACACACTTGCACATAGCATAACACTCTCCTCTCCTGCTTGGGAAAAACATGTCAGCTATTCTGGACCTGGACCAGATTGCATGCTCTGGGAATGGAGTGGTGAGTGACAAATGCGTCTTGCCTGCCTTGACACACCTGGCTGGGTCTTTGCAGCAAGGGTGGGGTGGGGGGTTCCGGTTCAGATTGGGAGGAGTGGGTTGTTGAGGAGGGTGTTGTTGTGTGTTTTCCCCTAAGACGGGGCGACAGCAGCTGGCTCCGGGAAATGGAAAGCTGCTGGTGGTCTTTGCTGGCTTGCTTGTCACCACCTTCGGCAGACGGTTGAGACTTGGGGCTCTTTCCCCCCTTGGGCAGCTGCTAGCGTGGGTTCAACATTTGTTGTGTGCATGTGTGTCCACAGGTCACACAGTGCCCATGTGCGTGCAGACTCCTCCGCACAGGCTAAGCATGCCCACGGTGCAGTGTTGCAGTTAAATGTGATGATATGAAAGAATCATGTGTGTGTAGTGCTCAAGTGACTCTGAATCTGCAAATGCCACGGCCGGAGCATGTATACGTGCCTCTCTCTGTCTGTGTGTGTGTGTGTGTGTGTGTGTGTGTGTGTGTGTGTGTGTGTGTGTGTGTGTGTGTGTGTGTGTGTGTGTGTGTGTGTGTGTGTGTGTGTGTGTGTGTGTGTGTGTGTGTGTGTGTGTGTGTGTGTGTGTGTGTGTGTGTGTGTGTGTGTGTGTGTGTGTGTGTGTGTGTGTGTGTGTTGTCCATCAACAGGGTCACCGCTATTTGTGTATTTCTTTTAGATCTGGAATGTGTTTCTTTCTGTGTGTCCATTACTGCAGGGATTCATCCACTGCATGGTGAATGGCAGTCGATGGTGCGTGGTGCCAGCATTGTGTTCTTTATTCTGTTATCACTGGAAACAGGCTGTGAGATCAACACCCCCCCACCCCCTCCACGAACACACACACACACACACACACACACACACACACACACACACACACACACACACTGTAGCAGAAACACAGCAGAAACACAGCAGAACCTTCCCTCCCCTGCAGAGACCTTGAGCTTTTTGCTCCAACCCACTGCTTCGATGACACACCCTCACTGCCGTGTGCTGCAGGTGGGGAGGACTGTGTTTGAGTCAAACGGGGACCAGGATGGCGTGTACCTGGGATGATCCCGCATACGTAGAACATAGAGTATGGTTGTGTTGTCTATGTCTGTGCGCGTGTGTACACATTAGCAGGCGGCTGGATGTTTCTGCCCTGTAATTCTGCTCTTCCTGGCAGGGGCGGGGGCAAAACGGAGGGGGAGGGGCAGGAGGGATTGATGAGTGAATGATTGCAGGAAGGGGAACAGCATGACATGCTGCTTTTCTTTTCTCACCTCGTCCCACGTCCTTGCTCGTCTTCATACCCAAGAACTTACCTAGAGAAAGCTCCCGAAGCCCCTCTCCTCCAAGCATTGACCCTCCACTCAGTGTTTCTGTCTCAACTACAACCACTCCGAACATCCACATGCACTCATCGTCCTGCTCCGACCCACCATCAATGCATGAAAGGGGATCGAAGGTTCTTGTCATCATTGCAGTGCTCTCCGTCTTTTTTGGCCCCTTGCTGCCTGGGCTAGCAGCCCCGCCCTGTGTGTGTGTGTGTGTGTGTGTGTGTGTGTGTGTGTGTGTGTGTGTGTGTGTGTGTGTGTGTGTGTGTGTGTGTGTGTGTGTGTGTGTGTGTGTGTGTGTGTGTGTGTGTGTGTGTGTGTGTGTGTGTGTGTGTGTGTGTGTGTGTGTGTGTGTGTGTGTGTGTGTTTTTTCTTCTGATGCCTCTGTGTATACATATATACCCATATGGGTGTGAGCGTGTTTGTGAAAAGGAAATGATGAGAGTCAGAGCTCCCAGATCAATAAAAGCTTGTAAACCGCGCCAACAGCTAAATTAATAGATTAAAGGCCCCACACTCCTTTTCCACAGCCTTTTTTTTCCTCTCCATAATTCTTCGCCCATGTTTGTGGTAGACATGACTGGAGAGACGTGATGAATGAAAGCCATGCAACCCTTCTGTTTTAAGACACACCCTTCTGTTAGTCATTCTCTCCTGTCTGTCACTCTGTCCCTGCTTTCACGCTCTATTTCCTCCCATCCACTGCTAAACTCTCTAGATTTTTTTTTCTTCGATCCATCTCATCTTCACCGACACTGGGTTCTTGCGGCCGATACAGATTACAACCCACTTTATAGGTTGTTCTAGGTTTTGCTCCCGTCATGATTTCGTTTACTGTCACTGGTAGGGGGAACACGTCTGCTTTTTCTGGCACATGTATGGCACACAAACACGGGCGAAGGCCGACATTTGAACCAGTGTTTTTGCATCTCAGAGCAAAGCGTCTTTTCCTATACATGGTGTCCTTGACTCTGTCCTTGTCTAAAATGAGAACTCTGCACCACGACAGGCATTAAGACTTTCCTCTCCGTCTATAAAAGGTTGTCCCCCCCCCCCCCCCCCACACAGTCAGCTGACGTTGCAGAATCCTTTCATTATCCGTGAAAAGGCCTGAGATGAAGGCGAACCCCCGTGTCAGTCGACTTCAAGGTTTATTCCATCTCAGAAAGTAGAGGTCACATTCCTTAGCGGTAGACTGTAGCGCAACACGGTATCAATAGCAGGCGGCGAGTATCTCTATGTGTTATTTTCCTTGTACATAGTTTTTTTTAATGTTGGGTGCGACAGGCTAATCTCTGCACCAACACCTACTCAAATCAAGATGTCTCATTCCAGCAGCTGCCGTGTCCATTTCAAATTGCAGACGCAAATTACTGCAGCCTCGTCCTTGACAAATCAACCTTCATCCCCTCTGAAGAGACTGTGACCTGTGTGTCCGTCGGCCAAACGCCCGCAGCGGGAACACAGGGAGGAGTGAACAGTCCGAGTCACGCTCCCTCTCGATCTGTCAGCCATAACCAGCATCTCTCATCCGCCCAGGCTCGCTCTCTGTATTATTGATGACCGGTGGGCCTTGAGACCAGACGAGCTTTTGGGCTACGCCCGCTGCTCCCTCGCTGTGCAGTGTGCGCGCGCACACACACACACATAACACACACACACACATAGCTACGTCATGGACAGTGTCGTGTGCAGCAGCACCAAATTGTGCGTTCGTGTTTTGATACAACATGATGTTGCGTTTCTGAGGAAAGTCTGGAGACGTTGTTCTTGTACGTTGTATCACTTCCCATCATCTCTGCTGAAAACAGGTTTTTGCTGTCTCATCTTTTAACTACTTTGCCTCCATTTATCTCGAGGAAATAAAGTGTCAGTTGAAATTACCTTAAAGCCACCATGAAAGCGTTTGTTTTCCTGAAGCGGTGTAAAGTACTGATGTACGGCCTCCTCGTGCTTGGTAGTGAATGAAAGAAAGCAATGAGCCTGAACGAAGCTGGTGTTAGCTCTTTGAATATCAATGGGTCTCTCTGCAAAGACTTTGAACAAATCGAATGACTCATAGTTTTGAAAGCGCTGTGGGGTTTCAGTCCGTCGGATACAAATTCTCTTCCCAAATGAAAAGGCCGTTTCTCAGTGCATTGTTAGTCCAAGGGCACGTGGGATGTGTGGTGGAAACGAGAGGTGCACACTCTGCATGCCCAATCTGAGATGTAATACCCCAATGTTGTGTCGGTTCGTGGTTGTTTAATTGAGGCAACATGTTTCTCTTGCGTTTGATTTTTGTGAATAAAAACATCATTCCTTCTGTGTTCAAGCTCTGTGGTAGCCGTGATGTAGGTTGTACATTATCTTGCCACCTTTTTTTCTTTTCTTTGAAAATGCATTCCTATATGGTATAAACTGCTCGTTTTAGCTGAATTATTAGATTTACAATTGGGGAAGACGTGGATTGACTCCCTTAATTACTTTCTTTGTGCTTGGCTGAGATGATGCTCGTGGCTTATGCTTCCATGATCCTATTGAACACTGCTGGTGTTTCAAAACACACTGAGTTTCTCCATTGCATTAGACCTGGACAAATGAGTTCATTCTGCAACTTTATTTTTGCATTTGGTGGTTTTCTGAGTCTGGGCTGGGTTACTGTAGTGGAGGAATATGTAATGCACCCAAATTAGGGATGCACGGCAACCGAAAACAATGAAACACTTGTCGAATTTTTCATTTATTTTGCCAGTTTTTTCACCATTGCATAATTACGTTGCCTTAATGTGCTTTTCTCTTTTTGTCTTGATTTTCAAGGGGAAAAAATAAATATTTATACAACACAGAACATTTATTTTTTCTGTCCAGCAGACAATTTACCAACAATTAACCAACAAAGCACAATTAGACTTAAAAAAATAAATTAGAACAGAATTTAACATAAGATACTTTTAATCTGATGATTATTTTGGTTCTGGGTATGAAAGCTATATCTAAAGGTACACGGACAGATTTGTTTTTGTTGTCTTTCTTATCCTTATTATATATAGTTTAACTCTTTGCTCTTCTCTCCTCTGTGGCTGCAGGAGCATGATATCGAGACTCCCCATGGCGTTCTCCATGTGACGATGAGAGGCGTTCCCAAGGGCAACAGACCCGTCATCCTCACCTATCACGACATCGGGCTCAACCGTGAGTCAGCCAATAACGGACCCCACCGATGCACATAACAATGTCACCTCGGTGTTGTCACACTGGTTTTTGTTTCCAACTCGACTGTTTCAACTCCTGAACTCTTGTCTTGTATCTGCACCTCTCTAGACAAGTCGTGCTTCAATACCCTGTTCAACTACGAGGACATGCAGGAGATCACGCAGCACTTTGCGGTGGTTCACGTGGATGCGCCCGGCCAGCAGGAAGGTGCACCCCCCTTCCCCACTGGGTGGGTGTCTGTTCTCTGATGGATCAGAACTCATTTATTTCAGTGCTTGGTAGACGAGCTGCAATCAATTTATTTCAGTTAGAATGTGAAGTGAGTCGGTGGTTCATTTGTTAATGGAAGCCCTTTAATTATCTGACCAATTAGTCCAAATCGAAAAGTGGTTGAGCTTTCGGATTAACAAACAATCTAATCTCTCTTGATTTATTCAAACTAGAGAATTGAGCCTGTAAGAACTACTCACAGACTCATGTTGTGTTTCATGTGTCTCCAGTTATCGCTACCCAACCATGGATGAGTTGGCTGAAATGCTTCCCTCTGTGATGACTCAGCTGAAGTGAGTGCCTCCGCCTTGTGATCGCTGATCAATGATAACGTGCATAGATTGACTTTTCACCCCCGGTCCCCTGGTAACTGCTGGTTTCCCTGCAGGGTCAACAGCGTGATCGCCATTGGCGTGGGAGCAGGAGCGTACGTCCTCAGCCGCTTTGCGGTGAGTCCACACCGGAGTGCCACCTCCTTTATTTTTCTATTCTTTTCCGTTTTCCGTTTTCCGTTTCCTGTGCGAGTCTTCTTTTTTTGTCCTCCTCTTTGTCCTGACTGTAATAACCAAAGGTTTTCATGCCGCACAGCTTGTTACACTGAACGTTAAAGCATAGCATCAAACCCACACAGGGCATGGAGTTGCTATACAGTCTGCTGCATACACTCGCCATTCCCCAGTCGATGAATCACCTTGGCGATTCTCTCCTTTTCAGGTTGCTTTTGTCTCTTTTCCACTCTCAAAACAGTGGAGCTAAAATAAGCACAATCTGTATACAATCAAGCAGAAGGAGCTGGAAATGACAGGGAGGAGCGAGGGAGCACTGCAGGATGAATAATGAAGAGAAAGGATAGTCGGTTAGAAAAAAAAAACAGGGAAGGTGCTGTGAATAGGATTTGGAAGACTGGGCTCTCTGTCGAGAGTCTGCTCTTGTTTACAATTAATGAAAGAAAATTTATTCTGAAATGCATTTGCTTGAACCCGGCTTGAAACATAATGCGTTTACCCTTGATAGGTTTATAGCAGTCGGTGCTGCATTACATTTGCAGCGCGTTGAAAGCGGCATCCGCAGTGCTCCTCCTCCGGCATTGGACGGCATCGATCTTAGATATCCGCACACATTCTCTCTCTGTCTTCCGGCAACCTCAAAACCACACCCTTTAATTTTAGATGCCCGGTATTTATTCCATATTTATTGTTTCGTGTATTCAATTGAACAGACACACTTTGCTTTTTAGTCATATTGCAGAACACTGCAGTGGTTGATCCGCTTCCTTAACCTAAACAGTACTGTACATGTAGACTAGAATGAAAACTGTAAGCACTCTAAAAACAAAACACCACCAACATAACACTTTCACATTTGTCATAAAAAAAGAAAATCATATTGTTAAGTCTCCTCTTAAGTCGTCTGTTGTCGAAGCTGATACGTGTTCTTCCCTCCCCAGCTGAACAACCCCACTCTGGTGGAGGGATTGGTTCTGATTAATGTTGACCCTTGTGCGGAAGGATGGATTGACTGGGCGGCGTCAAAGGTCTGTATCACTGGCGCATTATGAACCTAGAACGTCCTCAGTGCATCCTACACCACAGAGCTATTACTTGAATAATTCATCTGCCGTTTCAGTTTAGTTTCCAGCCTTTTTGTCAGGTTGTTATTTATGAATGTTGCAGTTCATCTTTTTTGTTTAGCTCTCCATCTTAACCATATAAATTTAGCCTCAATATTTTCGGGGTTATTTATACCCAACATTCAATTGGAATCTATTCTTTTGAAGCAAGAAGTAAATCACTAGTTTTAGACTCATTAATTCCGATACCAAGCCATGGTATACTTAATTAAAATTATGTTTTTATGATGAAGTTGTTTTTTTTTTAAAGAGAACATTTTTGGGGGCGCAAGATCCTTTATACTTTATTCTGTAATTAATCAAAGACACAGGCAGGGGCTCTAATCCTGGGTTGATTTTGATTATACCTGCTGCTTTTGAGTTGAGAACACGCCAGAGTTAATCAAAACCAAGCTTCAGCTTCGACAGAACAAACTTGTCAGAACAGCATATAGAGTCTTTTTGTGTGCACTCATTTTGGATTAGCTTCGTTTTGAGTGGATTAATTAGCCTCAGGTCTAGTGCACGATGGCTCACAATGCCGTACTGTACTTCTTTTATTATAGCGCTTGTATACGGTGTTGTTCGCACTGTGCAAGGTTGTTCAGGGAGAAACATTCTTTACCGTGTTAGTGTCACACACATTCATGGAGCAGAGGAGGGGCTTCTGTCTCATGCACATTTAAAACGCCACACTGCTTCTACTCTACTGATACTTGTTTGGCTCAATCTAACAACATTCAAGAAAAAAAAATCACAATTTCTCTTTAAGAAAATTAGTTGTTGCGGTGCTTTTTATTGGGTAATGACAGTTAGAATGAGACAAAGCAAGAGAGAGAGGGAGATAAAATGCAACAAAGGTCCCCAGCTGAAAGTGAATCCAGGGACTTTGAATTCATGATATTGTGTGTCCCTACCACTTATTCACCAAGACATCCCGTTTGTCACAGTTTCGAAATGTTTAAAATAACATCCCTGTGTTTTTGCCTCCTTCAAAATTTATCATTATACTGTATCTGTCAATCCATACATTTAAACACGGCTAATAGTCATATTGCCATAGCCATAAGTTTCCTGTACAATTAAAAAATGTCAGCTCTTGTTTGTTTTAACATGAACCGTCTCTTCCTCCTTGTGTGCAGCTGACTGGATGGACCAGTAACCTGGTGGACATCATCATGTCTCACCACTTCAGCACTGTGAGTCTCCCTTTCAGCGCAGTATTACTCACCGCGCGCCGTGCCTTGCTGCCGTTGACCTTTTTCATTCACGTTATTAAACGGGAACCAAACCTCAGGTGGCCCTGTTTTTCCTTATTTCCCTGGATACTTCACTCTCATAAGAGACATTTAATAATGATTCTATTTCCATCCTCCTGGATATAGAGAGTGCTAGATTGTGCCAAGTAGATCACCGACTGGGTAAAATAACTGATGGTGCTGAGGCTGAGCACGCTGTTCACACAGATCCCACAGCTTGTCTGGATGATTAATGCCAACAGGACCTCGCACATGCAATGCATGCTACTCACATGCACTTTATATACAGTATGGAGTCTAGCTCTTCTTTATTGCTACTGCTGTACCAAACCAGTCACCACATTACTTAAGTAGGATGAAGATTTTCTGTTTGGATCATATTAACATTGTTTCTGTTCACCAGGATGAGCTGACAGACAACCAGGAGCTGATCCAGACCTATCGTCTCCACATCGCCCAAGACATCAACCAGGACAACCTGGCCCTCTTCTGTGGCTCCTACCAATAGTAAGATACTGCACATACTTAGGAAATGTATGTATGAATTTGTGTTCTTGATTACATTTATGGCTACAGCTGAGGCACGTAAGTGTTTCTGCCACTGTCGAGCTAGAACTGAATACATAGCAAAAAGCAATGTATCACAAAAATGTAAACAATAAGGGTATAATATAAAATCATTCAATCAATCAATCAGTCTCAGCTCCACTAACTAATCACCGATTGTCTCCCTGCACCAGCCGTCGTGACCTGGAGATCGAGAGGCCAATTGTAGGTCTGAATGAGGACACGGTCAACACACTAACGTAGGTTTTTAAGACTCAGATGACACAAACACACATTTGACTCCAAATTCAAACAACGTGTTTTGAGAATGTGGTGTTTTACACACTCATCTGTTTCTATTGCAGGTGCCCTGCACTGTTGGTGGTCGGTGACACGTCGCCTGCTGTGGAGGCTGTGGTGAGTTAACCCGCCAAAAGGCTCGCCGAAGAATTCGTTACAGCAAAAAAAAGAGATGCTGTTATTTCTGTTTTCTAAGTAGTAACCTCTCATTGATGTTTAAAGGTGGAGTGCAATTCAAGGTTAAATCCAACCAAGACCACTCTGCTAAAGGTGAATGTTTTATTATGCACAAAATCTGCAGCATTCGGTTTGCGGTCGTACAAAAGATTTATTAATGGGACTTATAATGTTCTTTCAGATGGCTGATTGTGGAGGCTTGCCCCAGGTTGTGCAGGTGGGTTGTTATTTTTTATTTTGACACAACAAGTCCTCTTGCAGTTTTCTTCTCTAAATCAACATCTAATTTGTATCCTTTACCTTTTCACAGCCAGGGAAACTTGCCGAGGCCTTCAAGTACTTTGTCCAGGGCATGGGCTACAGTAAGTTAACAACAACATGCTCAACATCTCTGACTCCACACAAGTGGAAACATCTTAATGTTTGCTGAAACTGGTTTAACCGAGCTGTGTCCAATTGTCAATGTCCAACAGTTGTTCGCAGACTAATACCTCTTTGTGCTGACGCGTTTGTGGTCAAGGTTTGCCTTGTGTTGTTCACCGAGCTTCCTGTTGACGTGAGTGCAATGACAAAAGTTACTCGCTGATGATTGTTCTCACCGCAGTCTGTTGCCTAACAACCCTGCTGATGGATTTTGGACCGTAGCCATCAGTGCATGAAAAGGCGCCGTTTATTGTCAGCCTGGTCACGGAGAGGCAGCCCGCGCTGCTCTGGGTGGATGCTAACGCCATGTTCTCTGCTCTTTGCAGTGTGTGGCACCCACCACAACCCTCAGTAGGTGAGGTGTATGTACTTCTAGCACGACTGAAATGACAGTAGTAACTCGAGACAGGCTGAACAGCAATATGTGTTCTGTTCAGCTTAGAGTTGGCGTTAAAAACTACTGCTTCTTTTTTTCTTCCCTTTTTGCTGTTGTGCTATTCTTTTCTATCCAGAACTGTTTAGTGTATGCGGTGTCTGTCTAAAGAGACTTACAGTGCATACTTAAACAGACCATCAGGTTTTTGTAGTCATTCATCTGCAATGAAGAAATCAAACAGAATTCTGTCAGAGCACACTGACTTGCAGTGCACCAAACAGTCTCTGATCTATGGATGGATGAAGTCACCAATAAAGTTCTTCTTGCTCTGGCCACACAGATATGACTCCTGTGTGTGTGTGTGTGTATGTCTCTCTGTGTGTTACCGTAATGCTGATTCTAGCGTTTGCTCTTTCCCAATCCCGAACCCTTCACAGTGGGCGGCACTCTGGGGCGTAGCTAGTCTGTCAAATGCCACTGTCGATTCCCACTGTCGACTAAATGCCACTGCAGGATTAAAACAGATTAAAAAGAGGGTGTTTTTTTTTAAGCACAGATGAAGTGTGGAAAATAAATCTTAACACCTCAGCATGTGTCTAAAAGCTGTTTCTCCCTCATTAACACATTGGCACAGTGTGAAATAGGAAAGGGAAAGAAATGAAGCTTCTAGTTTGCACACGAACCGTAATTTGTTGCCGTGACGGAGCCTCAGTTCGATTCGGAAAAACACTGAGGTGGGATAAAGCAATGTAAGAACTACCCTTTTCAACATTTCTCCCTTTTCTCCCTCTTCCTTTCCTTCTCTAATCGCTGCTTACAGTTCCCTACGTTCTCCTCAGTCACCTGAGCAACGAATCAGGTATCGGGTTCTTAAGCGGCTGCCAGACTAGAAGGCTATGAACCCAGTGGCCTCGTAACTCTGCAGTGGATGAATGTCAATGTATGCACAAACTCTCCAGAGAGTAGGTTTACATGGGAATTAAAACAGCAACTCAGTGTGGCGGACGCACTGAGAATAACACATAGTGAGATTGTTATGCATACTTTGACACACATTCATCTCCCTGTAGGAGTTTAGTTTCTCCCGGTAGCATGGAGTCTGTCCTCAGTGTCCTATTTTCTTGCATGACCTGCTGGTTTTGCTTCCCATCAATTGAGTTGGATTGCACATTTTTTATTTTGCTTTTGTAACTGCTTTCATTTTACTACAATAGATACATTCAGTTTATTTATTTTTGTTACGTTTTTTTTTTTATTTGAATAGTCCCCATATTTGAGAGTTGTTTGCATGGTAAGCACTTTTCGTGTGGCTGTCGTCAGCTGTGAGTGCGAGTCTGTGTGCCGTGTGAGTGGCATATTAATGTGCGTGTCTCTGTTCCAGTGCCGACAGTGGGGATGACGCGTCTGGCTCGCTCGCGCACCGCCTCCTCCTCCAGCATCACTTCCATGGACAGCAGTCGCAGTCGCAACAACCTCAACAGCCTGCTGGAGGGCAGTGCCACCGGGGGCCTGGACAGCCAGTCCAGACCCCAGACCATGGAGGTGTCCTGCTAAACCCCACCCCTCCCCCAACCCCCTGCACCATCCCATAGTAACTTATGTGGCCCCCCCCCCCTCCCTCCCTCTCTCTCTCTGTCTCTCTCTCTCATTCCTCTCCTAAGCAGTTCAGCACTAGGAGGATCTGTAATGAACTACGTTATTAGAAAAGCAGGTGTAATAAATATATTAACAGATGCATAATATTAAATATTATATTGAATACACTGTCAAAGTCACATTCTTACCAGAAACCACAACTACATTCAGATGTGTTGTATATACAAATGGTCAAACCACTTTGTAGACTCAACTGTCCATCGTCACCCTCCTGTATTTATTTTTTCCCCCCACACATTGCTCTGTGTATGTTTCCACACACACACACGTACTGTAGCAATCCTCTGTGTGTACAAAGTAACTTTGTACTTTATTTCTTTTCCATTTAATTACAAGGTACTACACTTTTTAATATTGAGCTGCTACATTGATCTATGTAGAGGGATCACTAAAGCTACAGTAGCTGCTGAGACAGGATTGCTCTATATTCAAAATGATGCCACACCAAGTGATGTGGGGGATACGTGAAGGAAGCAGAGCTTAGTGTAAGCACACGAAGTAAAAGCAAGTCAAAGCTTTGCTTTTAGACCCAACAGAACATTCAATGTTGAGGAAAAGTCCCTGTCCCTGTCACTTCACACCGGTTCATTCTTTTTGTAAGTCTCATTTTTCTTTCTGATTTGTGTTTTGATGTTTTTGTTCAGTTGCGTAGATTATAGCGATGTTTTAACAACCTTTTAACAAGTGGGGTCTGATGTGCGAACAGTACGAGTTCCTTCACCGAGCGGCCCGGTCGCACATCTCACTGTCTGCTGAGTCAACTCATTTATATTTCAACTGAATAAAGCTACAACATGATAACATGTCTGGTGTGCTTGATTATCAACGGAATGCCTTCAATTCTAAGATGTGGATGTGAAAGGCGAAGAAAGAGAGAGTACGATGTGTGTCGGTGCAGCATGTGCTTAGTGGAAAAATGAGGTGACAGTGGTGTGTTCCTTTCCAACCACACACTTATTTCCTCACCCAGTGATGGCTGTTGTTGTCACAGATGAGTGGGTCTATATTTAGCACGCCAAAAGAACAACACCGCTCCGCTGATGAGATGAAGAGATTGTTTTAAAACTGAAAAGATGTACAGAACATGGGAAACTGCATTAAATCTGAGTGTTCCGCCGCCCACTGAGGCTTCTCTTATCATGCGGAGTTCTCCTCAACTGTTATCAAATATAAATGAAGTCTAAAAGTATTTTAAATACAAGGCTGGACATGATAACAGCGTTACTCTATTATTGGATCACGGTATATAAGGTTTCCAACCTGTGTGCACGGAAATCTGAATAGTTTCAGACAATAATCTGTCCAAGTGGAACCTTTTTAACCAGGCCTGATGTGGAGGTGAGTATCATGGTAATGAATTGGAAGATGTGTAGTGTCAGAAAAATTGATGAGAAAACCATTTGAAAAAGATATGAAATGAATTGAGTTCCTCATACATAGTGATTCAGCAGAAATCTGATCTGCTGAGGTGAAGGTTCTCTCAGTGTTTCCATCCACTGTTGCTCTTTTGCGCCTGAAGAGAGACACCGCGTCCCAATGAAGGGCGAGAAGGAGAGGAGACTTCCAAGCAAAAAAAAAAATCTTGTCAGCGTCTGCGAGCATGAACATCTTTCCTTGTGACGCCTTGTCACTGGAAAAAAGCATTGCCCCCATCCCTGGTGAACACACATGATCGCGTGCGTCCCATGACTTTGTCCGCACCCAGATGATCGCCGCTGTTGTCGGCCAGATGGCTTCGCAGCAGCTTGGCGCCGGCGTGAGGGAGGCACCTGCGACTGCGCAATAAATCGGCGCAGGAGCGGGCAGAGAGGCGCTCGCCTCGCCGTGCCTCTTCGGCAGGGGGGGGGGACGTGGTCAAAGCTCTCCGCCGATCAGCTGCGGAATCTAAACGTAGCTGTGGCCGGCTTGCGCAAGCCGCCACTGCTGCGCGCCGCCACACTGCGCACCGCGCACGCGGACACGCGGCTGATCGCGCACACGCGCGCTTGGTTCTATGGAGACAAGCGAGCAGCTCCGAGTCCCAACGCGGAGCTGCTCGCGCGTCACAGGAAGCGACGCGCGTCGGTACATAGAGGGCGCGCAGGAAGCCCCGACCCCTCGGGCCGACAGACGCGCTTCGTCAACAGAAGCCCCGAAGGCACGAGCCGCTCTGGAGAAGAATCCCACAGACAGATTTTCCAATCATTTGTTGTTGTTTTTTCCGCACACAATTTTTGGACCCAGACATCGAAGGAGGTGAGTTTGTTACCCGCTCTGATGGAGGGTCCTTCTCTTGAAGGAAGTTTTCTTACAAATTGTTTCCCCCTGACTTTTCCCCCCCTCCATAATAGAAGCAAATGTCTGCCTCATCACTTGTGTCGTATGAAATGTCAACTATTTTCACTGAATAATGATAATGCACTACAGATGCATGGAGGACTCGGCTGCTTTTAAACTGTTTTTTTTTTTTTTGGATTATTCAAGATATTGTCTTAATTTGCTGCTACCGTCACAAACCAAAAAGAAGCAGTAAAGCAGCCTGAGAGTAAAAATCTCTTCTTTCTATTATATTTATATATCTTTTCTCATGCAGCATAAGTAGACTTTGTTGCTCAAGATCATGTTGTATGGAAAGTTAACACAGGATATCAGTGCCTCTTGTTGTGGTGAAGTGCCTTCCTGTATCATCTCGGTCATTCTGACATAACACTGTAGTGTGCAATGCTTGAAAGCCTTCTCGCTGATCGTGATGTGATAACTAGGGGACTAATTTGATTATGAACGTTTTATTGAAGACTTTTTAAGACATGGCATTTTTTAATTAAGGTCCCTGTCTCCCCCCCTTATTTCTTTGTCTCTCTCTTCCTCAGCCACAAGGGCCATTTTCAGTCCGCAAGAAAGCCAGAGAACATGGGCACCTGCCCCATCAAGTATCGATCCAACCGGCCGACCCTTGAAAATCCACCCGAACCGTCATCGCAAGGTAGGTTCAACCCCCGAGACATCATCACACAGAAAATGAAAAACGAGAAAAATGCAAACAAATCGAACTGGGTTTATTATGTTAATCTCCCTCTTTTCCTCTGCAGCCCCTCAGGAAAGCATGATCGTATCCCTCCACAACTACCCGTCCTTTGGTCACTCTGAATCGACCATGTGCATTGGGGAAAGGCTCACCATCATTACAGAGTATGTGATGAAGCGCCTCGTGTTTAACCTCCGCCCCAGTTCTTTCATTTAGGCAGAAGTCATGACTGCTTTCTTTCTGCAACAGCGATGGTGATTTCTTGATGGTGAGATCCACGACCACGGGCTGTGAGAACTACATTCCCACCAACTACACCGCCAAGGTGACACACAGGTATGTATTAGTCACAGAGACATGTGCGTAGACGACCGACTCAGTACTCTGTGCGTGCGTGCGTGCGTGCGTGCGTGCGTGTGTGAGAGAGAAACCAGAGGAGTTATGCGTTAGTGAAATGAAAGGCGGGGGGTTCCCTGACGAGTGGGGGGAGTCTCTGTGTAGGTAAACTTCGTGGAGACGAGCCCTCTGCTGTCTCTCTCTCTCGAGCGATGTGACATCAGCCTCTGCCCCCTGTGGTATCAGTCCTCCTCCGGTTGGGGAATGCACGCTCTGATATTGTTTCCAGTGGATTTTCCGAAACCTACAAACAACAGCCAGGTATCCCGTTTTTGTCTCATTGTCACGCGAGTCTAAACGTAGCCTGCGTCTTCCCTCTGTTCAGGTGGCTGTTCACGGACATCAGCAGGTACAAAGCCGTGGAGCTGCTCCTGCAGCCCAACAACCAGAGTGGAGCCTTCTTGATCCGAGAGTCGGAGACAGACAGAGGTTAGAGGCTTCTTTCTCTCTTTCTTACTTTCCACTTGTAGTATTGAACTCCGTGACGGTACAATGTAATGAGTTTGTTTTACTGGAAAGGCTTCATCTGCCTTAGAAAAATGACTTGTAGTGGTCAGAAATCATTAAGTTTCATCTGTTGCATTTGGGTGCTGTTCTTCTCTGTAGACTGCTATTCGCTGTCCGTCCTGAGGAAAACCAACTCCTCGTGCCTAGACGGCGTGAAGCACTACCGCATCTCGCAGCTCCAAAACGGCTGGGTCTACATATCTCCGGGACTCACCTTCCCCTCCCTGCATCACCTGGTAGAACACTATTCAGGTCTGTACCGAGGATGTCAAAAGTCGTTTCCTCACCTCAACCCCTCACTGTCCCAAAAGAGCTCAAACGTAAAAAAAAAACCACAAAACAACAACCTCCTTTTACAGAGTCAGCAGATGGACTGTCGTGCCGGCTCACAGCGCCTTGCTTCATCCTGGGTTCAGAAAACGCTACAGAGGACAGGCCGATACCCACAACTATCAGGAGGCCCACCATCAACTGGAAGGACATCAGCAGGTGTGGCAGACTCTCTCCAGCTTTGCTTCTCTTCTAATAATGACAACCACATGTCCATGTCTGTTATTTTGGTTTGGAGTATTTGTGAGAGCTCCTCCTGGCCTGCTGGTTAAAATCATATATACATCCTGTACTAGTGACGATTGTCATTCTCCGTTTTGGTTGACTCTGTGTCACAGAGACGTTGATTTGAGTCTACGATAAATTGTGTTCCAGTGTTGAGTAAACTGAGTGAGAAGAGTGTTTATACAATACCGACAAAATACCCCAACAGATCAGATAGGACTGTAGTTGCACTGGGTATCTTCCAGGTCCTGGGTGTCTGCGAACGTACGAGTGTAGAGACATTGTGGGGGGGAGAAAAAGTCTACTCGAAGCACAACAGTGCAGCCTCTATAATCCTCTGGTGTGTCCCCCAGGTCGGTGATCTTCAAGAGGAAGAGGTCGGAGTCGGACAACTCTCTGGTGAGCGAGGGGCTGAGGGAGGCCATCAGCTCTTACATCCAGATGACAGAAGGCAGTCATCACAGCTGGGACGCTTGAGGGGAAGAGGCGGCGGATCGGTCCGGGGAGGACGAAGTCGGACACATCGTGGACAAATGCGGTCGAGCACTGAGCCGCCTCACCTGCAGTTTGGGGGCAGGCAGAAGAGAAGCGTCGTCAGCATGCGGCCTTCGTGTACACACACCGCCCCAGCACAGGCACGAGGGCCGAGACACTACAATGCTTGGAGTCGCGAGCATTGTAGCACTGTTTGTCAGCAAGAGGTGTTTTTATTTGTGTGTGTGTGTGTGTCCAAATAGGCACACAGTGGATCTGTGAGCTGAAAATTAAAAAGGACAGTGATTGCCATTTGTTTTGTGTCAAACGTTGTGTTTGAATGTAACGTCATATGTTACTAAATGCTATGAGTGAAAATGTGATCGATTGTCTTGTGCGTGGTATTCAATGAGATGTGCTAAATGAGCAGCACACGGCAACATCACCACCCCATCCAAGGAGAGTCTGGCCTCTGTTTATTGGATGGTGTTTTATTCGGGGGGGTTGTACAGTGGTGTCGACGGTGATCGACGGTGGACCTGTTGACACGGAGTGCGGACCGGACAGGAGCCACCGGGCCTGGTCTCCGCAGCCTGCGCGCCTCCGCCAGCAGATGCCGCCTGATTGCCCTCCCGCGAGTCATCAAAGCCTTCCACTTCCTGCCCGAGCGCCTCAGTTCAGGAAGGAGTAAGAATGGCGACGCATCTGGGGTCCGAGTCGCCCCGCGCCGGGGGGAAGCGGAGGCACTGCCGCGGCAACGTCGTCGCGAGGTTCACGGCCAGCAGGATCACCGGCCGGGGCTTCAGCCGGGGGACGCAGGTGAGAGGGACAGACGACGGCGAGCGGAGGGCGCGTTCTCGGGAGAGTCGGGACCGGGGACTTGCGCTCGGGATCCAGCCCGAGAGCGGAGACGCGCGTCCCGGAGACTCGGCCGGAGGCGCGGTCGCTCTTCGTCCCGGGGCCGCGGGCTTTCCCAGTCCGCGACATCTCTACAACAACAACAACAACAACAAAAACGACCGACCCCCGATGCCGCGGGACCCCCGTCCGCTCGCCGGCGATACAAAAACGGTGTCAGCGCCGAAGCAGCCGCACGGAGCCTGCTCCGCGTCCATTTGCTCTTTTGTTGTTAGCGCTGCGCTAGCTTAGCATTAAAGGCCGGGGGTTTGGCACGGCACGGCACGAATACGCGTCGAGCCGGAGGTCCGGGGACATGGCTGGTCCAGTCGGGTGCCGGGGCTGTCAGTGGCGCCGGGGGGGCCGTGGTTCGGCGTCGGAAACTCTTCAATCGCCCGGCGCCGATCAACGACGGTAACATCGTTTGCTAATGTTAGCACACAGGGCTAGCTAGCTAGCTAGCCAGCTAGCTAAAGCCAGCCGAGCAGCCAGGTGATTACGTAACGACACACCGAACACAATAACTATCGTTCCCATAAAAGGGTACGCCGCAACAGCTGTTTGCGACCACGTGAGCACGTTGATTTCCCCTATTTTCGACACAGGAACACGTTCACACACACACACACACACACACACCGTGTGTGTCTGCAGCTTTTGCAAGAGCGGTTTCGACTGCACGCCAGTGTACGTCAGCTGTTGTTTTGTGTCGGTTGTGTTGGCTCACTCCTTTCGCTGGTCGACATCGCACCCGTCCCGACACTCGGACACGTCCGGCCTCTGCTCCACACCGGCTCCGCGTCCTTTGCTGCACTGCGACCGAATCCGTTGAATGGCAAAGACAATAAAAAGTAAAATAAAAAGAGAGAGAGAACATGTCATTCCCCTGCAGCGCGCCAGCGTCGTGTCTCTCACCTTCCTTTGCTGACTTGCGTTTATTATTTTTATTTTTTTTTTGAAGTGGACAGATCAAACCTCTGGTGTCTTTGTTTTTTTGGGATGACAACCAGGAAAAATCTCTGCAAATGTCGCGTTTTGACCACTGTTCTCAGACTGCTGTGTTGGGTCAGCTGCCACGATCTGAACAATTTGCAAAATTCACATTACTCATCACATTATATATATATATATATATATATATATATATATATATATATATATATATATATATATATATATATATATATACATATAATGATGTTTGTTGTCGTCGTGTCAGGTGTATACAGTAGTCCATCGACAGTCACAAGCTGCAGCAGAGAAGACACAAAAATTCCCTATTGGGTAACCGCTGTCCTGTTTGCAAAGTAGGCTGGTTATTGTAAGAGGAAACTACTGTGGACACGGCGTTGCTCTTGTTCAGCAATGTGAAATGATTAGTCGAAAGACTAAATGCACAGCCAGCCAGTAGCTTTGACTTATTTATATGTATAGGTTTGTTGAGGCGTTATCACAATGTCCCGTGCACGCGCGTCTCACCTTAGTCACGGACTTTTATCTTTTATCATTGCTGTCACATCCTGGCAGAAAATGTCTGCATGCATTCATTACACGTGGTCAATAAATCAATTTGATAAATATAGCAAAGGTCGTCTCGTGTGACCTCTCCAGCCGCCTCGACTCAGAATGCCCCGCAAGAGTGTCCAGCATGCTGGAGGGTCAATTTATGAGACTCCGCCGCTGCACTTCATGGCCCGGCTCCACATTATATTTGCACTCACTGACCATGAGCAAGGCCAGGACTCTCTGGTCCTGTAGTTTTAGTTATTACATGGCTATCATGAAAAAAATGTGCTGAGGCTGCTTGTAGTTTCTGCTCTCTTCATTGCAGTAATCTGCCATATAACCCGAGGTGTGGCTCAGGTCTAATCTCATTTAAAAGGGCACTGGGTGTTTTTGTGTGTCTCAAAAGCTGAATGCATGTTTCCTGGGAAGGCAGATGGGGATGGAGAAGGGGTTTTTAACACCTTGTATGTGTTAAATTCTTTGAATTTCAAGATGGACGTTTGCCCCTTGTTATGTGTTGTAGCTCCCAGGAGGCTTGCTCCAGGAGAGAGATAAACGGGCCAAGTGGAATGGCATCCCTAATCTGCTGCAGAAGCTCCACGAGAGCAGCCATCCCAACAGTGACCTCTCCCATGCCCACAGCTTTCTTAAGGTAGACACAGCGCTCTGGTCCATCCTGCAGCGGCGCCGCTTGTAGCCACTTGTTGTTGAACATTTTTAATCACGGAGCCTGGCCGATGTAAATTACATGTGAACAATGGTTTTTGTCAGGTATTATCGTCTCACCTCTCCATGGAGGCCATGTCTTTTGTCACGGAGGACAGGAAGACCGCTCAGGAATCCACCTTCCCCAACACGCACACCTTTGACCTCTTCGGTGGAGTCGATGTAAGTTTGACATTCCTGATACCTGATGCTCTGTTATTACTGGACTCTGGAGACACCGAGGCTTGTTGCCTCTGGAGAATCAGTTGTCATGTGTAATAAATCATCGTGAGACACTGTGGACATAAAAACGACATTAGAATGCTAATTTTACTGTTTCCCCGAAGCTGCTTGTGGAGATCTTGATGCGACCCACACTAACTATGCAGAAGAAAAAACCCAAAAGTAAGCATGAATGTAATTACATCACACATATCTGCTGTTTATTGTGAAGTTAATTCGTATTAGTTGTTTTTTTTCAATAAAAAATGATTGAGTTAAATTTAGACTAACGTTTGTGTTACAACAGTGAATGATGACCTGGTCAAGGACTGCCTTAGTGTTCTCTACAACTGTTGTATATGTGTAAGTATCCTTTTACATTTGTGTAATTGTCAGAGGTGTATCACAAACGTTCTTCAACTTAGCACATGTCTATATAACTAAATGATTTTTCCTTATAGTTAATAAGTTAGTTAGGCATCATTTTTACATGGGCAGGATTTAATTAACGTGCACATTATTTCAGACGGAGGGGGTGACGAAGAGCCTGGCATCGAGGGATGACTTTGTTCTGTTTCTCTTCACCCTGATGACAAACAAGAAGACCTTCCTACAGACTGCTACACTTATTGAAGATATTCTTGGGGTCAAAAAGGTCAGAGCTAGGATTTTCTCAGCTCGAGCAAAAACACTCTTTATAGCCCTTTTGGTTCCAGACTTTAAGGGTCTCTGAAGTACGTTAATGCAGTGACATTTGGCAAGCCAATCTGAAAAGCTGATCACCTCTGGTGTCATATTATTATTTCATCTTAATTTCTCAATATTTGCTCTGCAGATGAATTCATAGTATCTGCTTGCTCCGATGTCCAAGTGCAGACACGTCTAATACCAAAAAATGTGTTACTAGCAGAGCTGCAAACACCCTAATGTCACAGTGAGGCCTTCATTTTAGAATCTTGAATTTCTCTTTATGAATCTGTCTCTACATAGCTGTTTTGTGACAAAGCTGTAATTTAGCAGACTGCTTGGCATACTGTGCAGTCCGTCTTTTTGCATTCTTTTTCATATTTTCTTGAATCCAGATGTAATCATTCCTGATTTTGGGCATGTTACTAAATCTTCATATAGGTAAAATCATGCTGATCCATGTGCATCAGCGTGGAGTCTTAAGGCTTTTCAGAATTATTTAATCATCCATATGTAACTGAATTTATTGACACCTCAAGCTTTAGGGTGATGGTTTTAATTAACGGTAAAGATAAGCTTATTGCCCTTTTAGTAATTAGGACAGAATATTCATATTTTGTTAATTTGAAAAGGTGTTTCTTTTAGTGCTATCCACCTCTGCACTTTATGAAACATAGTGAGGAATGTTTAAGTTGTGTAATTAACAATACTGTCTCATTAGAAAGGTGCTTTGCAAAACATGTACATCAATTGCATAGTTTTACAGTGGTTGACATTTAAACCTCTGCCACACCATGACACAGGACTCTTAGATTTGTTTAGAGGATTGTAGCAGCACACAATGTCCCAGGGGTGCTCCACGTGATCTTGCGTAGAAAACGGTGTCATCAGACAAGATGCTACTTTGCATGGATTATTTATTTGACCAAAGGAAGTCAGCGCTTTTTCTTTTGGTAGGCTGTCCTGAGTATTAATCATAGTGGATCAAAACATCAGATGGAATTCACTGCTACAGCCCTTGAGTGAGAAACACATACAAGTGTCAATTGCCCATTGATCTCGGATGCTGATCTGATTTTGTGAATGAAAGGTCTAAATTGACATGTGAAAAACACTGCTATGGTTTTGGCAGGTTGCGAGTGTGACGATGATTCCAATCCACTTTCAGGCTGGTAACGGTTCATGTGTTTGACTTTTTAAGGAGATGATCCATTTAGAGGGCATCCCCAACCTGTCAGGTCTGGTCCAAAGCTTTGACCAGCAGCAGCTGGCCAACTTCTGCCGCATCCTGTCTGTCACCATCTCAGAACCCGACGTAGGAAATGATGACAAGCACACGCTGCTGGCCAAAAACGCTCAGCAGAAGCGCAACTCTAGCCCCTCGCGGGCTGAGGTCAATCAGGGTGAGTTGTCTGTGGAGTACAGCGCTCCAACAGACGACGTGACATATTTTGTGCCATGGCAACAGAAGGGATCATAAGATGTGAACCCTCTGGTGTTGTTTTCCTCCAGTAACCCTGCTGAACATCCCTGGGTTCATCGAGCGACTCTGTAAGCTGGCCACCAGAAAGGTGTCCGAGGCCACAGGAGCTAACTTCCTGCAGGAGCTTGAGGACTGGTACACGTGGCTGGACAACGCTCTGGTGCTGGATGCCCTGATGCAGATGGCCACTGAGGAGGCGGAACAAAGCAGCACAGGTGAGACAACAGTCACGTGTGCAGCTAAATCAGGGATGGGCAACTTTGATGATAGAGAGGGCCCCAACATTTTACCCTCACTACCAGAGGGCCAGAGCGTCGCCGTGCACTTCCACCAGTAGGATGCTGTAACCCCATCATTCAATTAGCCAGTTATAGATACTAAATTAATGAAAACAACAAAATATATACCGTAATCAAAGTTTATCTTACCAACATCTCTATTTTTATATTCAAATGCATTTAGTATTGCTTCTATTCAGGGGGCGGTTTGTGGGAAAAAAAGCAGACTGGGTCATTTGTCACGACTTTGCCACAAACTCACAGCCTCTGGTCTGAGACACAGACTCACTACCAGTGAGGCTCAACTAAAGGCACTAGTGACTGTGACCGTCAGTTAACATGTCGGTGAGTGAGGACTGCACAGCACTCGACTGGCAGACCACCGTTACACATGCACAATAAAACAAAGCATGCAAGAATGAAATCCCCCTTCCAAATATTTGTGCTTGGTGACAATTCTCTAGGTCCAGTTATATATTTTGGCCACTCGTGTCTCTCTTCCTCGTGTGTCGTTGGTATGATGGGCAAAGATCAGATGAGACCGCAGTCCCTTGGCAATTAGCCCCTTGCATTCACGAGGGAGCGCCCTCTAACGGTGGCCACAAATGCATCCCGGGGGCCGCCAGTTGCCCATCCCTGGGCTAGACCATCACTCTACTGAAATCCTCTGAACTTTGATGGAGACATATTTTCCCTATCACTCCCAGAGTCTTCAGATGAGAGTTCCCTGGCCACAAGCCCCCTGAGACATCGACTGCCCCAGTCCATGAAGATTGTCCACGAGATCATGTACAAAGTGGAAGTGCTTTATGTACTATGTGTCCTTCTCATGGGCCGGCAGAGGAACCAGGTACTTGACATCACATCTCCTCTCTCCTTGAGCTTTATAAGCAGAGTGTAGTGCTCTGACCCACTGTCTTCCTGCACAGGTCCACAAGATGCTGGCTGAGTTCCGTCTCATCCCGGGGCTCAATAACCTGTTTGACAAGCTGATCTGGAGGAAATACACGGCTTCCAATCACGTGGTGCACGGCCAGAATGAGAACTGCGATTGTAGTCCAGTATGAACTTTTTAACAAAACATTCTATTTGAAAACTGGTTCTGTGTAATTAAATCAAACCTTTTTAAAGTTAAACCTGAACCTGAACACTCTTTATTCTCGTCGTACAGGAAATATCCTTTAAAATCCAATTTTTGCGGCTACTCCAGAGCTTCAGTGATCACCACGAGTAAGTGGCCCTTATTCAGTCACCTCGGATCAGGCTTCTCGTCTTGAGGTTGAGTTTATCCTGTAAAACACGTTGTCTGTCTTTCAGAAACAAGTACCTCCTGTTGAATAGCCAGGAGCTGAACGAACTGAGTGCCATATCAATGAAGGCTAACATCCCAGAGGTGGAAGCTCTGGTCAACACAGACAGAAGCCTAGTGTGTGATGGGAAGAAGGGCCTCCTCACGCGCCTCCTCGCTGTCATGAAGAGGGAGCCTCCCGACTCGTCCTTCAGGTCAGCTTTGAATGGGCCAACAATCGAGATGCAGGAGATGATGTTGATGTTAGATAGTGTCAGGAAAAAGTTCTACATCCCTACATTCGGAGCAACACGCTCCTTGTTATTTTTTTAACATGATTTCTCAATTTCTGTCTGTCTAGTTCTGCTTTTTTTTTTTTCTTTTCCTTTGCTGACTCTTTCTGTTTTCTGTGTAGATTTTGGCAGGCGAGGGCGGTGGAAAGTTTTCTCAGAGGAGCCACCTCCTATGCAGACCAAATGTTCCTCCTGAAGAGGGGACTGCTAGAGGTAAAGCTACAGCCACATTGTTTTATCTCAATCCGCGGTCCACATCGCAGCAGCTCTCTACTTGATTTTGACTTCTCTTGATTAAATAGTTGCTTACTTCCTTCCCCCCGACAGCACATCCTGTTCTGCATCATAGATAGCGGCTGTACATCTCGAGATGTCCTACAGAGCTATTTCGATCTGCTGGGGGAGCTCATGAAGTTCAACATTGATGCCTTCAAAAGATTCAACAAATATGTCAACACTCCAGAAAAGGTATCATTGTATTCCTTTAATATGCATTGTAAAAAGAAAAGAAAGAAAAGGTATTGTTTAAAAATACCTTTCTCAACCTGTATGTGAACAAGAGTGTTCTAATGGTATAGTTTGATTTCTCCTCTGTAGTTTCGGACCTTCCTGACGCAGATCAACAGCTCTTTGGTGGACTCCAACATGCTGGTGCGCTGCATCGTCCTGTCATTGGACCGTTTCGAGAGCCAGACTGAAGATGTCAAAGGTAAAACGGGAAGAAAAGTTCAGACATGTAGAGTGACGTGACGGACTAGTGACAGAGTATACTGACCGACCGCAGTTGACAGTGAAGCAGTCCCTGCAGTATTTCATGGGCATTGTTTTGGCCTAAAATCCCTGACATCGTATCAGCCCCTTACCCTAACCTTGACCATTACAACTAAATGCCTAACCCCAACAGTTACCCTTACCCTAATCTAAACCCAATTCAAAGACTAAGCCTCAAACAGCCCTTTGGAGGAGTATCAGAAAGTGAGGACCGGCCTAAATGTCCTCATTTTCCACACACACACACACACACACACACACACACACACACACACACACACACACACACACACACACACACACACACACACACACACACACACACACACACACACACACACACACACACACACACACACACACACACACACACACACACACACACACACACACACACACACACACACACACACACACACACACACACACACACACACACACACAGACAGACAGACAGACAGACAGACAGACAGACAGACAGACAGACAGACAGACACACAGACACACAGACACACAGACAGACAGACAGACAGACAGACAGACAGACAGACAGACAGACAGACAGACAGACAGACAGACAGTGATTTCAGTGTTGTGTTTCCCTCCTCAGTGGTGGAGGTTCTGTCTGAGTGCTGCCTGCTGTCCTACATGGCCAGAGTCGAGAACAGGCTCTCCTTCCTCTTCCGACTGATCAACATCATCAACGTGCAGACTCTCACACAGGTCTTGTTTCGTTTTCACTTAGTCACACCAACGGTTGTAGAATAAGGAATTCTAGGTCTAAACGTCAACATCAATTCCAGCAACAACTACAAGTTATATTGCTTAGTATATGTTAGGAGTTTAACATTTTTGTGTCCATCCCATCCCCTCTTTCACTGCAGGAGAATGTGAGCTGTTTAAACACAAGCTTGGTGATCTTGATGCTGGCCAGGAGAAAGGCCAAACTGCCCTTCTACCTCAACGCGCTGCGGGAGAAGGAGTATACCGAGAAGTACCCGGGCTGCCTGCTCAACAACTTCCACAACCTTCTGCGCTTCTGGCAGCGCCACTACCTCAACAAGGACAAAGACAGCACCTGTCTGGAGAATGTGAGTATTGTTCACACTCTTTCCATCTGTTGAAACTCCAGTGAATGTTTCCATGTCCCCACAGTCTACACCAGCCGCATAGAACATCTCTTCAGTGTTTTTTCTGACACATTCACAACGCGATGACAGGGAAATCATTATGAATCATGATATGTATGTGCATGGTGGGAACAAACAAACAGTGCTGCGCTACAGTGTCATGTGATTGTTCCTATTTGTCCCACTGTCCACAAGTGGCCAAAAATATCAATCATGGCTGCTGACCATTAGCACATATAAGCATGTAGCTCACCCGATCCTGTGGTTAGCTTTTAAATGAAGACACAATAATAACAAAAGGTTGTTTCACGGTTCTGACTCCTCTGGTTCCGCTCCTCAGAGCTCCTGTATCCCCTTCAGCTACTGGAAGGAGACTGTGTCAGTGCTGCTGGGCCCAGACAGGACTTCTCTGTGTGCCATAGCGAGCTACATTGATGAGCCTTTCATGGATCTGGACAGAGACCTGCTGGAAGATTGACCTCCAGCGCTGCACTCATTGCTCCGGGGGTGGGACAGGGCAGGGGGTCACGGGGGAGCATGGACACCTAGAGCTGGTGATGACTCGTTTGAGCGGAGCCATCCAGGTGCTTTGTGACTGCGTCTCTGGATGGAAAGACTCGGCAGTTTGCAGTCTGTACTTACGCATGGAGGCTGGCATCGCAGATGGGAGGGGGGCGGGGGGAGATGAAAATTCTCATCTTCTCACCGAGTTACTGCTCTTCTTCTTCTTCTTCTTCTTCAAAGGAGACCTGAACGCCCATCCCACAATCACTCAACATTGTACAACAGACTATTGGGACCTTGGGATATGACACCTGCATTGGTTGTTTGCTTTAGAAGAATTTCAGATAGAGCCTTTTATATAACCTATAGAAAAAAATTCTATGAAAAAAAAAAATATGTATGATTCAACAAATTATATGTTAGGGGGGAAAAAAAGAAAAAATCCTTTAACATGAACTTTGTTTGGAAATGGCCACATATTAAACTGTCAGCCAGATGTGCAGGTCAGTGGTACGTCACAGTGCTTCCAGGAGTCTGTGGCCTCAATCTCCCACTACCTACAAGCTCTGCTGACTAACCCTGACCTGGGGTGGGGGGGTTCTTGTCAAAGAACAGCATTATCTTTTAACCTTTCTGTTGGTCTTATTTTATTAGGTGGCTATTGTTGATTGGTGCTTTCTGGCTCTACTAGGAACATTAAGGTTGCGTGTGGGCCGGCAGACATGTTTCACAGATCACCTGCGACCCTCCACTCTGCTGTGGCTTCAGAAGCCCCACACAGGAAACTCGTCTCTTTTTCAGGTTTGTTTTTTTTTGCTGATCTTTTTTTGTGTTATTGAAAACAATGGCTTTTTAGCTCTGAATGAAATGTAGAATAAAACATTGCACAGATTAAAAAAATGATTTTATTGTTAACACGTTTGTCGATTTAAAAACCACACCTTCATTTTGTACAGAATTTGTATCCATGCTGTTGAGAGATGCTTTGGGGAGGAGAATAAACTATGCAGGTGCTAGTGTTAAGACAAACCCCTTTCATTGTTCCAGTCCACACGCTTTTTTTGTTTCATGCCTTCGGCCCAACATTGACGTCATCATTGGACTGAAAATCTTACCACTTTCTCTGTTTTTCTCTCAAATCTCATACTACAAGCTGAGAATGACAATATATGTGTGATTGCTGCCGTTGCTTGGCGCCACCGCTCGCTCTTTGGTTTGTGTTGAGAAGGAGCTGAGAGCTCAGCTGTGTTGTGTGGATGACGCAGAGCTGAACAGATATTCTCAAGTCTACCCGACCCAACCCCACAAATGAAAGTGCTACCTCATATTTTATCCCGATACCGTACAGATCAAATCACTCCTAAGGACAATTTGTACAGTTTTTCTCCCAACATGTCATGACACATGTTCATGTGAATGTATAAGGGTATTCCAATAGTCGCCCCCCTGAGGCTATGAGCTACTCGTGCTAGGCTGCCTTGGGATGCAAACTCTCGTCCTTTGACACGTCTGAAGCCTTTTAAGTTGCTTTGAAGCTAATTAACCAGAACTGTCTCCTTGTTTTCTAGCTTTTATTCAGCATGCCTTAAAAAAATGTATCTCTTGAATGGTGCGTGTGTGCACACTTCGAATTGGTTCACCTTTCGTCCTTTGCAGTGAAAGTCAATGCAACTACACCTGGCAATGGCTTCTCTTACAAATTCTCAGATTCACGCCAAATACCCAAGATAAACGCTTTATTAAACCCAATGTGATATGACATATGGTCCTGCAGTGGTGTCGACAAACTTAGTATCGATTATATATTATCATGGATCCAGTCATCCATCATGGGGCTCGACGCAGCTAATGCTGTAAAAAACCTGAATGTTGTGAGCGCTCCATCAGAGCGACTACATCAACAGTCCCCGACTTCTGTAGCTTTGTGGTGTGAACTTTCTGAGTGATTGAGCCCTCCATGTGAAAACCAGGGGAACTGTTTCTCTACAGTTCTGCCGTTTGTGTCGTGAAGCTCCCAGTAGGCCTTAGATTTCATACATAACATTATTCTGTGTCGAAAATGAAAAGAAATCTTATTCAACGACATGCTGCATAGTGTTTAATGGAACAGGCTTTCACTCCTATTTTGGCTTTATCGAACTGTGGGTCTTTGTAATGTTTGGCATGATGACGATATTATTTGAGAGTTTTCGCAGCCAGTTCTAAACCCACATTTAGAAGTCGGACCACGTGGTGCTGTTTGATCAATTATTATTGTATCTCACCTTACAAAGATCAACAGCATCTGTGGGTTTGACAGTTGATAATTCATGGTGAAAAAACTGTAGACTCATTGATGCAGAAAATATCTCGTTGTGTTAAAAATTCACTAATGCACAATTCCCGACCACTTGATAATCCTGTTTGACCATCACACAAATGGAGACGATTCATATTTCGGTTTCACGTTCAACTTTAGCCACCTCTGTAACCAGTTTTTACCCCTCACGCTCCTCCTCTAATGCTGGTATTGACCTTCGTTTTCCTTATTTAACAAGTTCCTTGTTTGTCAAATTAATAACACAATAAATTCTTCTTTAGACCTTTGTTGGATTTTTCTAAACTTTGTCATATTCACACGGGCAAATCAGTCACAGTCAAAGATTGAACAAGTCTTCACATATTCACACACAAACACGCAAATCTGTCACATTCAAAGATTGAACAAGTCTTTATTTAGGTGTTCACACAGCGGACCACATCTGTTGCAGCTGGCTGGCTGTGATTTGTTTAGTTTTTTTGCAGCGGTGAGCCTCGTCACATCACTCGGCAAGCTGAAACACACAGGACAGTGTTTATTGGCAACCGCGTACACACTGTCATAAAACTACTCATGACCACCACAGATCACATGAGGGGGCCGTGTGAGGTCGCATTCAAAAGAGGACTACATTCAGTCTCCTCTAAGATTAGATCCTGTCATGTAGCCCGCTGGCTAATTTTAATAGATTCTTCCGCGGGTCATTCGATTCAGCATCACACCGTAATGTATTATGTATTGCATGTATTTAGTTTACCGACCTTGCCCCCTTGGTCGCGGGTGCGGGCCCGGAGCTTGTTGACCTGCGTCTCAGCCACGTCCGCCCTCTCCTCGGCGTCGTCAAGCTCATGCTGGAGTTTCCTGAACTTGGACAGGTTGGCGTTCGCCTGCTCCTCCTGCAGAGAGATTGAAGCCAAGTGCTCAGGTGAAATGAAGGGATGCTCTTCCGGTGCTTTTCCACAATGTTACACTGCTTCAGAATAATGTGATTCGGATTATCATTTGTCAAACGGAACACTAATGGTAAACAACTGATTGTGGACTCACTGTTTCTTCAGCCTGTCTCTTGTAACTCTTCACTTTGAGTTGCAGTTTGTCGATGAGGTCCTGCAGACGGATGAGGTTCTTCTTGTCTTCCTCGGCCTGGACAAACACCAAAGGGAACTTTAACCCTCCTTTCCAATTTGTTTTAAAAACTTTTTGGTTTCATACCCCTGCACGCAGGCGGTGGTGGTTTACCTGGTAGGACAGTTCTTTGATTCTCCTGTCATACTTGCGTACTCCCTTCTGATACTCTTGGCTCTTCTTTTGCTCAGAATCTAGTTCATTCTCCAGTTCTTTGACCTGCCGGTCAGAGCAGCAAATGACCCGTCAGCTCATTGCAAATATGCCAGTTACAAGCATTGGCTAACGAGACGCTGACTGCATAAACTTTAACTTCAGCTCTCACCCGGGCCTCCAGCTTCTGAAGCTGCTTCTTTCCGCCCTTGAGGGCGATCTGCTCGGCCTCGTCCAGACGCATCTGCAGGTCCTTTACGGTTTGCTCCATGTTCTTCTTCATCCTCTCCAGATGGGCGCTGGTGTCCTGCTCTTTCTTCAGCTCCTCTGCCATCATGGCCGCCTACAAATATGGAAGACCATTTTAAAAGGGGCATGAAGCCATCTCTTCCTGGACTGGTACTGACAGCGGCATCATCAACCGGCCTCTGGCACAGATGTCAGGTATTTAGGATTTCTAACAGTCCTCTTTAGAGACATTTTGACTTGATGTATAAAGCTTTGCACATTATACTTTGTCTGTTCTCGATCTTACATCAGTGATGGCCTTCTTGGCCTTCTCCTCGGCATTGCGGCACTCCTGCACAGAATCCTCGACCTCATTCGACAGCATGGACAGATCACTCTCCAACTTCTTCTTCTGGTTGATCAGCCCAGTGTTCTGGAACAAAAGAATAAGAATCATTTTGTGAATAGAAATGAGTGGAGGATACGCCATCCAATGCAAAACTTATTAATTGCAGCTATGCTCTACCCAGTATTTCGAAAACAAAACCACTGAAGTGAGAGTTCTGTCAAGAACTGTTACGCATCCTTGCACATTTTAAGTGTAACATTGCTGGATCTTTCTGAATGAAGGAGCAGGATATACAGCATATAGCATTATGTCATGTAGACGACATCACTGCCTCTTCGTGTCCATCTAATAAAAGTAAAGTGACCTTCCGTTGATAAGCTCAGTTATATGTATTTACCAGGATTTATTGATTAATGCACCGCAGGATCATTCGAAATGTATCTTCTTACCTGAGAGTGCAACAAGTTGACTCTCTCTGTGGCCTCAAGCAGCTCATGCTCAGCCAACTTGCGCGTGCGGTCGTTTTGCTCCAGCAGAGCCCTGAGCTCCTCCACCTCAGCAGCAAGCAGGTTGTTTCGGCGCTCGGTCACCGCAGCCTGCTCCTTCAGCTCATCATTCTGGTGAATAGTCTCGTCCAACTCCAGCTGAATGTCCTGGAATCAAGCGCAAGCGAAGTAGGTTGTTGAGTATAACAACAGAAACGTGTGGTCTCATTAATATGATTGATCGCTGCGTGAACTCACCTTGATCTGAAGCTGCAGGTTTCTCAGGAGTTTCTGGGACTCGGAGGCCTGCCTGTTGGCATGATTCAGCTGCACCTCCATCTCGTTCAGGTCGCCCTCCATCTTCTTCCTCAGGCGCACCGCCTCGTTGCGAGACTTGGCCTCGGCATCCAAGGTGGCCTGCATGGAGTCCAGCGTTCTCTGGTTGTTTCGGCTAGAAGGTGATGAAGGGGCAAACAGAAAAATGTGGAGTGGTCGATGGGGGAAGAATCTTGGATCTGCGGTGAAGTAGGATGAAAACTGTGATCAATAAAAACTCACCGAAGGTTGTCGATTTCTTCATCCTTCTCAGCCAGCTTCCTGTCAACGTCGACCTTCATCTGGTTCAGCTCCAGCTGGATCCTGAGAGTTTTGCTCTCTTCATGCTCCAGAGTGCCCTGAGACAGACAGACAGACAGACAGACCAGTTAGTGGTCAGTCAGGAATATCCCACAGACCACAAAAAGTAGAGAACATCTCAAACGGCCTACTTCAGCTTCCTCCAGTGCAGCTTGAATTTCACTTTTCTCCAAATCCAGACTCTTCTTCATCTTCTCCAGCTCATTGATGGTCTTCGCTCCCTGACTGATTTGATCAGACAGGTCAGCGATCTCCTCTGGTGAAGTACACAGAGAAAAGTAGTATATTTTATAAGTCATTTAGTTTCTTTAATGCAACCATCCAGCTGGGATTTACTGATGTCCGCTCTACCTTGGAGGTTCTTGTTCTCCCTCTTGATGGTCTCCAGATGATCCAGGGTCTCCTCATAAGAATTCTTCAGTTTGAAGAGCTCTGTGCTCAGGCCACGAGACTCCTTTTGAGATGTCTCCAGCTCTGACTGGCACTCTTCATACTTCTGTTTCCACTCAGCCAACACCTGGAGGGTGCAATGAGAATTTTAGAAACTTCGGTGGAAAAAGGAAGAGTTATAGTTGCAGGAGTCCTGCGTTGGACAAACTGTAATTGTACCAGTACCCGACTCATCAGAGGCAGGTAGAAAGTAATTAGGGTTATATCCCTTGAGGGAAGCAAATACAATCCTCTGTAGTAGTTGTCAACAGGTCACACATTTTCAAGATGTAGGTCTCAGCTTCTCTTTGCCAGTACCTTATCGAAGTTGCGTTGCTTCTTGTCGAGGGCAGCAGCTGCAGCATTGGCACGCTCTAGGTCAATGACCAGGTCCTCGATCTCTGTCTGGAGACGATGTTTGGTCTTCTCCAGGGAAGAGCACTTGGCATTGGATGCCTCCACCGACTCTTCGGCCTCCTGAAGACGTATCACCAGCTTCTTCCTAAATGAGAGTGAAGCAGAGATTTGACCGTCACGCCCTCAAATGATCGTTCTGCATAATTGGATTCTGTCAAAGTACATCTGACTCACTTTGCTTCCTCCAGCTCCTCAGTTCGCTGGATGGCGTCAGTTTCATACTTGGTCCTCCACTGAGCCACGTCAACGTTGGCCTTGGACAGAGCTCTCTGCATCTCGCCCTTGGCCTCCAGCTCCTCATCGTACTGCTCTCGCAGGAGATCACAGTCATGTCGAGATGACTGCAGAGTGTGGGCCAGCGAGTTCTTGGCCTTCAGAGACAATCATGATAGTGGAGGGCAGTTAGCTAAACTGAAGTATATCTGCAGCTCTATGAGTTAGATACCAGCCTCGTGAATAACTGAAGACTGACAGGTTTCTGACCTTACTCTCCTCCTCCAGCTGTTTCTTGAGCTCCTCAACATTCTGGCTGAATGAGTTTTTGCCCCGCTGGAGCTGAGAGACCAGGGATTCTCGTTCCTCGAGCTTCCTTCCCAGCTCGGCTGCCCCGGGAGGAGAAGAAGGTATCTGTGTTACTGACCAGTTACTGGTCAGTAACACTGGTTAGTGAAATCTGTTTGTGAGGTTTATAACTAGAATGAACATTGTTTACCACTCTCAGCCTGAGCACGGGCCTTTTGGGTGCTGGTATCGTTGAGCTGCCTCTGGAGCTCGTCCACCTTGGCGTTAGACTCGTTCAACTGGTCTTCATACAGGCGGCACATTTTCTCTGAAGTGGCCTGCACACAAGAAATTGACATTTTTGAGAGATTTATCAAATTTGTGCCCATTCTGCTTGAATTCTCTGTGTTTTTTGTCCCTCGTTCCACCTTCGACTTGGAAAGCTGCTCCACAGTGGAGGCCAGATCGTCAGCCTCCATCTTGGCCTCGCTCCTCTCCTTCTCCAGCTTCTGTTTGACACGCTGGAGACTGTCGATCTGCTCACTTAGCTCTGCGACCCTGTCGGCATGCTTCTTCCGCATGGCTGCTGTCGTGGCCTCGTGGTGCAGCATGGACTCCTCCAGGTCTCGCCGCAGCTTCAGATAATCTGTCTCTCTTTTCTTGTTGATCTCGATCTGGGATGAGGTGGCCCCCCCAGCCTCTTCTAGGCGCTCACTCAGCTCCTCCAGCTCGCGAGCCACATCGCCGCGCTGCTTCTCCACCTTGGCCCGACAAGACCGGTCAGCCTCCAGCTCCTCCTCCAGCTCCTCTGAACGTGCCTGGGGAAAATTAATGGTTAGTTTATTTTATCAAAAGTGTGTTTCATAACTGCTCTGTAAGAGGTTAAGTGACAAGATTGCACCTGTAATTCCTTTATCTTCTTCTGGAGCTGATTGGCCAAGACTTGCTCATCTTCAATCCTTGTGCTTATCGCATTCATTTCAAACTCTTTCCTGGTAGGAAATATTTTTCATTACTTCATAAGTGCTAGAAAGACAAGATGATGATATTTTTTTGGTGTAAACACATGACAACTCACTTTTTCAGCCTCTCTTCAAGTTGCTGTTTGTCATTCTCCAGATCCATAAAAGACTCCAAGGAGAGTTTCAGATCGCCCTCCAGCTTACGTCGGACCCGTTCCAGGTCCATACGCAGTTTCTTCTCTTGTTCCAGTGAGCACTCCAGCTGATTCACATAAGGAAGACGCAAAAAAACGTAACATATTAATGTCATGTTATGCCCTGTGGACAAAATGAAACAGTGGATATTTCACTCTGCCTTTCAAAGCAATAACAAAACTCACATCATCTACTTGTTGCTCCAGCTTTGTCTTGGCTTTGGTCAGAGAGTTGACTTTGTCTTCCTCTGCCTGCAGGTCATCCAGGGTCTGCTGATGGGCCTCCTGCAGAGCCTTCTTGTCCTTGGTCAGCTTCAGTATAGTTTCATCCAGAACTGCCATTTCCTCAATCAGGTTCTTCACCTGCAGGGAATAAGGAGAGAATAATATGGACTCGTTGAAAATGAGAAATTAAGTACACATGTATTTATCAGTGTAGTACAATCCGCTAAATGCGACACAAGTGTTTCTGTGGCCCTTTAGCGCCCTCTGGAGGCAGCTCACCGCTCTCCTTTTGCACTGTCCTCACCTTGTTCTCAGTGGCGTGTTTCTCCTTTTCCACTTTAGCAAGGGTGATCTCTAGATCGTCAATGTCTTTCTTCAGCTCGGCACACTCATCCTCCAGCTTGCGCTTTTTGGCGAGCACATTAGCACTCATCTCCTCCTCATCCTCCAACCTCTCCATGATTTCTTTCAGTTTGCCCTCCAGCTGGATCTTAGTTTTGATGAGCAGGTCACAGCGGTCCTCGGCATCTGCCAGATTGTCCTGCTCCTGTGGGACAAAAAGAGTAGTCGTCGAAAGTGCATTCAAGCTCTACTACAGTACCTGTATTTTCTAAAAGCTGAATGTTTGAATGCTGTCCATCACTTACTGCCTGCAGCTGTAAAGAGAGGTCATTCTTCTCTTGGATCAGGCTGACCTGCCTCTCCTCCAGCTCTTTCCGCTTGACCTCCGATTTCTCCAGAGCCTCCTTCAGCTTGGCCAGCTCCTCCTTCAGAGCAGCTAGCTCTTTCTCGGTGGCGGCGCTCTTCAGCAGAGGCTTTATTTTGAAGAAGAGCTTCATCCAGGGCCAGTGCTTGACAGCATTAAAGGCCCGGATGTTCCACTGGATGATCATTAGAGCCTCTCTGACAATGGGAATGAATAAAAGAAAGGGGACAGAGTGAGAGTGATTTTTCCACTCCAAATAAACATATATATCTATACTATTTAGCAAGTGAGTAGAAAAGTCAAACCAGTTAAGATAAAACAAATGGATAAGGTGTATGGCTCAAATAGACAGATACAAATAATAATTAAATAGTTAAAATATCTAAGTAACTAGCATATAGTAATTGATAAACAATAGAAAGTAGTTACTTAAACCCTCAACTTTAACAGTTCAGTTGTAATAAAATATTCAGCACCCGTCTACCCCCATGTATCTAATCATACACCAAGGGATGCGACATGAAATCATACACCTAATGATGCTTTTGATGTTCCATGACCGTGACCAAACGGGGTTACTAGATTGATTTAGTCTCAGTAGGATGGCGTCTCACAGCCCTAAATATGGACCCGGAGCAGATTGGTCAAGGACTTCTTGTCAGTGTTTAGGGGGTGAGTTTTAAGTGAGCTTGCACACGCCGGGGTGGAAGGTGGCGGAGGGAGGGCGGTCGGGGGGGGGGGGGGGGGGGGCTGATCGCAAGTGCCTCTCAAAGGTGAGTGTCTGTGTTTATTTAGAAACCGAAGCCCTCTGTCCAACGGCCGGCTTAAATCCCCTCTCACCCTCCACATATTCCATCAATGCACTCACTTAGAAGTACAGGCGCCGCGGACAAAAGGGGCCAGGGGCCATCGGGCATCCAGGGAGGGGGCCGAGGGGTTGTATTTTTAGGGAGGGCCTCAGCAGCTGCCACTTGACACATGTCGCCACCTGGCTCTGGGGACACCGTCAGCATTGTTTAATTTAGAGGGAGAGCGGATGGAGAGAATGGCCGGAGACCTGTTAGAGTGGGATGTGTGTGTGTGTGTGTGTGTGTGTGTGTGTGTGTGTGTGTGTGTGTGTGTGTGTGTGTGTGTGTGTGTGTGTGTGTGTGTGTGTGTGTGTGTGTGTGTGTGTGTGTGTGTGTGTGTGTGTGTGTGTGTGTGTGTGTGTGTGTGTGTGTGTGTGTGTGTGTGTGTGTGTGTGTGTGTGTGTGTGTGTGTGTGTGGTGGTTGGGGCCCTTAATAACAGTAGGGCCACACACATGCCTGGTAACCATACAAGGGCAAGCACACGCCTCGCACACACCGATAACACTGCCCTTGCATGCCAGGCATACTGGAGCGAGGGAGTGAACACTAAGGTATAGTGTAACACAAGCCGATCGTGTTGCTATTGAACCTGTTCACTAAAGCAACTGGTGTCTGAGGTCTTTCTTTTTTTTTTGCTGTTGTACTCATTCCTTCACCTTCCGGTGAAGTACCAAGCTGGACATGGAATAATTGAATGGAGTGGATGCTGATTCAGGGAGAAGTATTTATTATAAGAGCTCAATATTGGGAAGACTACACAGATCAACAGGTTCCCAGTGTTCGGCCTCCCAAGATAGTCTGCCCATCCCCGATCTCTATAGTGTATTTCATTTAGAGTAATGTCGTCACTATGACACCTCGAGTGAGACTTCAGCTGCTCAATGATTGTTGCGGGTTGCCATAGATGAGATGACCTTGCTTGGTGCCTGAGAAGACTCGTCTTAACAGTTTCTCAGGGAGGACAGACAAAAATTCCTCAACAGAAGACTCTCCTGTGCCTCTTTATACATTTTATAATCACGAAAAAAAGGTTTTGAAGACAAAAGTAAAAGTCGTCACGGCCCTTTACCTCTTTTCCGTCATCCTATTCAGCTGCCTCCTTATGATTTCGCCCCGAGCGGCGGCCTGCAGCAGTGTCAGGACTTTGACCAAGCGCTCGTCCCTCAGCTCCTCCAGGTGACCCAGCAGGCCGGCCTTGAAGAACACCTGACACGAAGAACATAAGAAGGGACGCAAAGCATTGACGTCGACAGCTCGGCTTTTAGAAATTAAAAACAAAAAAACACACATATAATCCAAAATAAATGAATGGAATAATGGAAACTGAGGAAGACCTATATCTGTGAGTGCATGATCACATACTCAGTTGCATAGATATCGTCAATGCTGCTCCCTTCTACCTTTGTGTGTCCAAACTTGTACTGTTTTGGGTCGATATCCAGCGAGCTCAGCAGCTTCTCTGCAGCTTTCCTGCTGTCAACGAACTTATCCTCTGGAATGGCATGTGGATTCAGGATGCGATAGCTGAATATGTGGGGAGAGAGAGAAAAGTGTTTCGTTACTGATCGCCAGTGAGACTGAATAGCGGAGGAGTCAGTCTCACCCTTTCTCCGTGTTTGTGTTTCTTTCTTACCGCTGTTTGAACTCGGCGTAGAGGATGCGGTTGGGAAAGCCCTTTCTGCAGATCCGGATGCCTTCTAGCACACCGTTGCAGCGAAGCTGGTGCAGCACAAAGAACGGATCCATGATCCCTGCGCAGAACGGGGTTTCAAAACGTTAGGCTCGTCCACAGCACCCGGCCCCCTGACGACATGGGATCGTGCTGCGCGTTACCTGGAGTCTTGGTCTCGTTAGGGATGATGCAGCGCACGAAGTGGGGCTGGGTGCTGCGAAGGTTGGTCATCAGCTTGTTCAGATTTTCCTGGAGTAAAGGAGCGATACCGTAAACTATTTGAACCGAGTCAATAGAAACTCGCCGGCTATTTTTACTATTAAAACATTGTTTATCGCAACAAGTGGGAGCCTTCGTTTTGAAACCTTTTATTTCCCCAGGTGAGAGCCTTGACGTGGAGGAGAGAGGAGCCAGCACAGACTTAAAGTGATGTTCATGTGATCATTGCCCTAAACATCACTGCAAGTCTTAACTGCCTCCGTCCCAGCTGGCCAGAGACACCCGCAATTTCTCGCGTCACCGGAAATGGACGTTATTTGGACGTAAGTCTGTCTACGTTCACGTCAGTAAAGGGCTGTTACACCCTGTGCTTTCAGGCTCACCTTGTGAACCTGGGACACAGTCTGGAAAGAAGCGGCCTTCTTCCTCTTTTCCTTGCCGCCAGACGCTGCCAGGTAATGAGCAGAGTGATCAGTTTGACCGCGTCAAGATCTTAACTGCACACTATTGTCAGGATGGTGTATTGTACCTGAGTCTGAGGCGACATAATTCTCATACAGAGAGGCCAGCAGCTTGTTGGCAGACTTTTGGAAACATGCCACCACCGTCTCGTTGAGCGGGTCCTTGTTTTTGTCCAGCCAGCCGGAGATGTTATATGGCACCTGTGAGAACAAAGCAGGGGACGTTCAAAGGACCGAATTCTGCATGTTACGGTTAATGATGCCAAACTGTGTCTCAGACTTACCACACCAGCATAGTGCACCAGCTCAAAATGGGTCTCGTACTTGCGTTTCTTGTCTGGCCGCGGCTTTTGGAAGTTAGGTGACTTGCCAATGTGATTATCATACAACTTGGCTTTAAAGCTGGTGTCGGTGGCCTTGGGGAACATGCACTCCTCTTCGAGGATGGACATGATGCCCAGTGGCTGGAGGAAGAGCAGCGCGTTAAACCCAATACACCTCTCCCAAACTCATCCGTGAATCAACTTTGCCTGTTATGACTACGACACTTTATTCACCTTCTCAATGAGATCAATGCACGCTTGAAGGTCCAACCCAAAGTCGATGAAGATCCAATCGATGCCCTCACGTTTGTACTCCTCCTGCTCCAGGATGAACATGTGGTGGTTGAAAAACTGTTGCAGTTTCTCATTCGTGTAGTTGATGCACAGCTGCTCGAAGCTATTGAACTGCGACAAAAGAGGAACAGGTGTTCAGTAGAGGCGTTGGACGTGAACAGCGTGAAGAACATAGGATCCTCATCAGAGGGTGAGATACAGACTGAGAACCTGTTTTAAACCGAAGACTGACCATAGAACTAAAAAAACAGTTTGCTCTTAAGACATAGTTAAGAAAAATGTCATATCTGTATTCACATGATGAAATATTTATAATATAGACCGATTTACTTCAAAGATCTCAAATCCAGCGATGTCCAGGACTCCTATGAAGTACTGGCGAGGCAGGGCGGTGTACAGGGTCCGGTTGATGCGTCCCACGAGCCATTTGAACATGCGGTCATACGTGGCTTTGGCCAGAGCACCGACGGCGTAGTTAACCTACAGCACCCATGCAGACACACACACACACACACACACACACACACACACACACACACACACACACACACACACACAGGAGGAGGGAGGCTGTCATTCACATGGATCGCCCCTGTTGCTTAGATACCAGATTCTAGTGTGTGTGTGTCGAGTAGCGAGTGTACTGATCGTCTAAGGAATAAGGAGCTGTCCTTCATCTGTATACTATTCGTTCGGCAGAAAGAAGTGAAGCTGAACACACTGAATTTTCATGACAGTCTAAAGATCCTTTCATACGACAGTTCTGCTTTCATCTTGTTTGACATGCTTCGTTTTTCATCTCATCTTCAGCTACTGTGTCACACGTGCTGTACTCACCTGATCCACATTCTGCCCCTTCACCACATACTCATTGCCCACCTTCACCCTTGGGTGGAGCAGGCCCTTGATGAGGTCAGCGGAACTGACCCCCATCAGGTACGAGGCCTTGTCTGCACCTGGTTACCATCCAGGACGAAAAGAAGAAAAGGGAAAAAAGAAAGAGGGAATCACAAACCTGCTTTTAAATCTGTCGCTGCTTTTGTGCCAGATATCGCATTACTGCTTCTTACTTTCAGTGCCGTCGGTCTCCGCCTGCTCCTCGCGCTGCTTTTGCTTAAATTTCATGTTGCCAAATTGCATGATGGCTCCAACTATTTTATAGCAGCCATTCTTCTCGTCGGGCAGGAAGCCGAGGATGTCCATGGCATGCTGAAGAGAAGAAAAGAAGACCTTTTGCTCTGCGCTCGGGTGCCGCTAATATTCTCTCCTTATGGAAAAGTTTAAAGTTCTCACGTCAGTGGCCATCAGCTCCTCTCCGTCATCCATGTTCTCCACGGTGGTGACGCCCTGGGAGCAGAAGTGGAAGTCATAGGGGTTGGAGGAGACCAGCAGCATGTCTGGAACAGAGAGTTTACAAAGAGTTAACAGGATCATGTCCCAGTCCTGCAGTAGTACGGAATGAAATAAACAGCCCGGAATGACTCACCTAACAGCTCTGGTTTCTTCTGCGACATGATCTGGTAGTAGATGTGGTAGCTCCTCTCACCCGGCTGCTGAAATATCACTCTGGATTTTTCCAGGAGATCTGGAGGACAGGGAGAGGCGTCACATGTTCATATTAGACATGAAAGAAAATGAGAAGTGCGCCGTGTTGAAAGACAGTCTGCGACCATTAACTCACATATATCAATATCAGATGAGGCCAGTTTGCCAGTTGGTCCAAAGTGGATCCTGATGAACTTTCCCTGTGGGAAATATTTGGGATGCGAGAAAAAATTACCATAGTGTCAAGAATATTAAATGTATATATAATAATGCTAGACAGAGGGAAATTTCCTGGCACTCACAAAACGGGATGAATTGTCATTCCTCAGCGTTTTGGCATTGCCAAACGCCTCCATGGCCGGGTTTGCCTCAATGATCTGATCCTCCAGAGTCCCCTAGAAGATACATTTGTAATTCGTTTAAAATTGAATAGGTCATATTATTTTAACATTTAAAATCAGTTAATGTAGCTGCATTCATTTTTTTCTGCAGCGTTAACTCACCCCTGTTTTAGTGGCAGGACCATGCTGCAAAAGAAGAAAGTGAGAAGCCTGTGAGTTCGACATTATGTCAAGTGTGAATAATGCTTTCACAACCAAAGGGAAACACCACGACCAACTGGAAAATTAGAAACTGGTTGTTAAAGCTGTGGTAAAACCAACATATATGTATATATAGGATGAAGTGTGGTGAGCACGGGAGGAAGAAGGGAGGAAAAATCCGCATCAAACAACATTGAAAAGTCAAAAAGCAAAAATCAAAGCAAAGGGAAAATTATGGGAAAAAATTTGGAGCCAAAAAAAAAAAAAAAAGGAATTACAAGGAAAAGGGAAAAGAATGATTCAAAAATCGATGAGGAAGCATAGCAGAGTGGCTGGAAATGGCCGCACAACACATGAGGGTGAAGACATGAATGTAATCAGTTCTCACAGTCACCACTTTAACAGTGAGGAAAATGTAAGGACACAGTTTAAAGGGAATAAACTGAAGGATTCCTGGGACCAAAAAAAAAATTAAATACAGCAAAAAAAGCTTTAAAAAGGGGGTTGGAAAACAAAAATACGGGTTGCCACATCGGCCTTACTCCTTTCCTGGCAGCTGTTTCCCCAAGAGCTGCCACAATGGCAAAATACTGAATGACACGTTTCGTGTTGACAGTTTTGCCAGCACCGGATTCTCCGCTATAGGAGTGTGAAAAATAACAAAGTGCACACACACAACAGGTAGAGTGAAAAAAAAACTGTTCACAGAACTGGTAAAAGGTAGCGTGAATCAAAGTCACTACACTGCAGGTGACAAAACAGAAAAGAAAAAAAAAAGTGAGGAATAGATCAGGACATCAGGTCAATAGGTCAGCCAAGGCCAAAAATGGCTCTTGACATAAAAAATGTCAAAACTATAAAGTGGCTGTGTGTGGACAGTATAACATTATATGGCACCGCATACATTTACAAACAGTTTGTTTCTTCTTTCATTTCTGGCAACAACAAAAAGAAAAATCAGTTTCAAGGAATTAATACTTACGTGATTAGCATGGACTGGTTCTCCCGATCTGATGAAGAGAATAGATACAAGGGTTTATATTTATATACTAGAGAATATGATTTAAAATATATGATATAAATCTATAAAAAGATAACTAGACAATATGATTAAGATATATGAAATTGGTAATGGATTTATTTTTATTGAAAATCTGATTAATTATTAAATTATAAATAATGTAAAACAAGTGTTGGACAGTTTCTTTTGCTTTATGCTTTCATTGTTTGTGAATATTAATTTTCTATATCTGTCCACTTGTTTCATTATTTTCTTTTGTTGTTTTTTTCCTTGTTTTTTTTTCTTTATATGTTCAGAATAATATACACATTTTCAATTCAATATTTGATATATTTTCCAGTGCCTATATGATGTGTGTTGTAATACTTTAGCGCGTGAAAACACTCACTGCGCAGCATGTCGTTGTAGGCGTTGTCTGCTATGGAGTAGATGTGCGGGGGCACCTCGGAGCGGCGCTTGCCTTTGTAGGCAGCGACCACGGGGGCCGTGTAGACGGGCAGCCACTTGTATGGATTCACTGTCACACAGAAGAGCCCGGAGTAGGTCTGAGGAAACAAGAGGACGTGGCATACAGCACAGTTATATGCCGTAAGTTAATCTGATAATTATGCTCTTTGGGGGGATCATGGAAACATGGGAGAGGGGGAAGTACCAACAGGCTATAATGGCACACTCACGTAGATCATCCAGGAAGAGTAGCGACTGCGCAGGTTCCACAGCACGGACGCCTCATTGAGGTGTGTCAGCATGGCCATGTCTTCAATCATCTCATACTTAGGAGGGTTCATCTGCTGGATGTCGCCCTCCTTCACTGTCAGAATCTAAAATTAAAGAACACAGGCATGTATTTGTTGAAGTGGATTGGAATCAAAGGAAATCTGTCGGCGGATGAACGAGCACTTACCTTCCCATCTTTGGTCTCGACAATGACTTTATCACCGCTGACCTCATTGATCTCAATATCAATGTACGCATCTTTTTCATCAGGGATCCAGGCGCGCTTCTTACCTATAACAGTGCGGTAGAGGGGTGTGCATTCAGTGAAGAATCCAGAAGTTGGCAGAGGACAAAATCATCAGAAGGTAAAAGTGTAACATAAATAAGCCTGAAAAAGTAGATCTGTTTTATTGTTTCTTATTGTAGTAATAATAACAATATTTTAAAAATGCAATTTTTTAAAATAAAAAATAAGTTGACAGTGACATAACAGAAACGTCTGACATTTTAGTTTCACAAAACAAATCACTGCAGCAGTTCCACAACAGTTATAAAATTACCTCTTTTTAAAAAAAATCAACACATATTTTGTCTTGTTTCAAGTCTCTTAAAAACAATGATTTCTGATAAACACCAGTATCCGATACCACCTGTTGCACCTCTTTAACCTTATTCAGCAACGGATACAAATTTAAGATTGCGTCTAAAGCTGTTTTTAATTATGGCATGAATATTTTAATGTGATGTGCCCTACAAGGTTCCGTTACTTTGAAGTGTCCTTATTAGGCCTACCGTTATAAGGCGCGTGTGCCAACAGCAAGTCCCGTTCGGATTTGCGTAAAAACGCTGCAGCGTCTCCGAACTCCGACATGTCAAAACGCGGCATGGTGGCACCTGCTCGTCGGACCCCCCAAAAAACCGGACGCACTGAGAGGCTGACGGGCTGTGGGAAATCCTTTGGCAAGGAAAAAAAAACAAAGCTTTGTGTTAGTCAGCAGTTCTTAACGAGTCTAAGCTGCTTTCGTTACTTCACAGCCTTCCGTTATTAACGACAACAATACCTGGCCGTGGAAACACCGCTCGTGCGTAAAGAGCGCAAATCCACTATCACCAAATGAGAGCAAAGCTACAGAGACGTGCAGTGCGTTATCTGGCACGTGATAGCGATGGTAAAAGGTATGACTGCGCCGCTGAGAATGACATTTAGACTCTATAAGACCTTTCAAAGTTCAGCCAGCCCGCGCGTAAAAATGCGTAATGATCAACCTACCAAACAACGGCGAAAAGTTGTCCACTGACCTTAGGGCGACCACAACGAAATGACAGCCTGCTGAGATGTGCCCCCCTTTATACTGTTCTCCTGAAGGTCACGGTCAGTGGACATTTGTCCCTCATTAGCATATGCCACCTCCTCCGACGCCTATTGGTGCCGAGCGTCCGTCTCAATTGACACAAAAGGAAAGCTACGTTTTTGTCATTGCGCTAAACCCCAGCCGGCTATTTTCGTATCCCAGTTATTCTATGCACTGTACACACGCTGCGAGGGAGTGGGAGAAAGAGGTGCATTAGGAGAATCTCCGTGGAGGGGAATTTTTTTTGACTCCATGAAATTTTGAAGGGCAGGGCATCGTTACGTTTACCAGGACAGTGATTTGTTTTTTCCAAAACCCAGCAACCAAATTGAATCTAACGTTTACAGGGAAATCACTCAATTATATGCACAGAATATAAAAAGGAAAACAAATTACAGCTAGTACTCCTTACATTTCTAGAATTGGGTTATTGTTTTTATCTGCCAATCAACCTCCTGCGAAACACAACTGAACGCATTCCACTTCAGGTGACTTTGATTCTCCTGAACTCATGTTGGCCTCTAAGTAACAGCCTCGAGGCTTTTGTGTTGTGAAGTGCCAACAGGGATGTTTGCTATTGTGTGTGGCCACAGAGGATGCAACCTTAGAGGAGATTATTTCAGGAGCAGTGTGGCATTAAACACGGTTCTATTAATACACAGCATTATATTAATAGAGAGAAACATGGCGCGTGGCTTCTACCAGAAAAAAAAATAGAGCGCCTCATGAATTTAAACAAATAAATGTGAGTGACGATTCAACAGAGGGATGAAATGAAATATAAAAAAAATTACTTTTTAGGTTTGTAAAAATGTTTTAGTTTTTTTTCACGGCCATGGTCAGAATCATCTAGAGCTTTGACGCTGTGAGATGAAAATGTTTATCCTGGTAACCGTGGTGGCACAGTGTGTTATAATGTCGCACGCGTTGCTGTTGTAACTTTGGGTGTCCAGTAATTCTGGCGTGAGCACAGCGCCTCTCACACTCTGGCTCCACCGGAGCTGACCTTCAGAGCAAGGGGAGAGGTTGGTGGCTGGTATGAGAGCAGGGTGACAGTGCAGCGTGGGGTGGGTGGTTGGGGGGGGGACCACAGTTTCTCAGAATAGACAAAGCCAGAGTCCAGCATTCCTGATAGGGAGGTTGACTGTTAACTGTTGGCTGCGACAAATTCTGTAAAAGCCACGCAGATAAGGTGAAGATGGCCAAATACAACCAAAGTATAGACACAGTAACTAACCCTGAGAGGTCCTCCTCTGTTATGATAGAAAGGGTTCACTCTCTTTTCTCTCCACGCGCGCGCGCTCACACACACACACACACACACACACACACAGAAACACGTGCGCACGGAAACAAGAAGAGATGGGGAAAGATAGGCTGCCATCTTTGTTGACACCGCTATCTGTTCCCGTGGCAGACTGAGAGGTGTTGCCATGATGGCTCAAACTTTCTTGGGCATCAGTGAGATAGAGGGGGCCGGAGCTATTCTGGGACAAGGAGCTCTTCAGAGGCAGAGGCTGGTTTATGTACTATGTCACTTGGTGCACCATTTGAAAAGCTGGCATGCTGATAACACATGAGGAGGAGATGAATCCCAAAGTCCCCAGAGCCGCTGGCTTTAAATAAGTTCACATACTCAGGCACATAAACACACAGACACACACACACACACACACACACAAAACAAAGTGCATGCAGGGCTTGCGTCGTCCCCCAGCACATCTCTCTGCACCGCTATATTGCAGCCGGCAACAGCTGTCTTCTCGGAGTAACAGCTCTCCTTACGTCCCCAGTGTTCCTCAAAATCATTTAGACCCGATTGTGGCCAGGCTCATTGATGCTCGTGTTTTGTTTATTAGACATTTGTGCAGCGGAATCACCTTCCCATATGAAATGACCAAACTGATGTCCAACTGTAGGCCCTGGCACCGAAAAAAATGTCGGTCCAGAGTCCCCCGTTCATTCTTGGGGATTGGCCGGCCCCGATTGTTTGGTTATATGCAAGTGAGGGGCTGACATTTTGGACATCAGGACTTGATCTGGGGGTCGGTCACAGTTGTTTTAGATCATCATGCACCGAATGCCACCGGGCTTAGGCAGCGAGATGGAGAAAGATTGGGAATTATGACTGCAGTCATTCTCAGCCGCGTTTAATCGCACACGACACACTCAGATCTCTCTCCACGTTCGGTCCCCGCACAGGTGGGACTGTTCACCAGTAATACTACCAAAAGAGGAATACAAATGTGTCTGTCTGTGTGCCTGTCTGTCTCTTTCTCTTGATGTTGCTCTTTATATAACTATACACTCAGATAAGTCAACATTTTTCATATATCATCATGAATATACACTAACATATACATATATATGTACACACACACACGCACACGCACGCACACACACACACACACACACACACACACACACACACACACACACACACACACACACACACTAACACGATATTGTTACTGTAACAGTATATTTTATGTTTGACGCACTTTGGGTCCTTGTTTTTAGTTGTTGCCTCACTCGTCTCTTATACTCCCTTTCCTCCTTCTGCAGTGGGCTCGACAGAACCAGCATCAAGGTAACTCTCTTGCTCTATTGCAGTGTGACCTAAAAATGGACAGTGAAGCAACGTTTCATTTTGGATCAAAGCATTCATTGCTGGCGGATATTTCTGTAATAGCCTTTTGCCTGCCCACAATACCTTGCAGCAACTGTGCGGGCTCAGGTCTTAGCCATCGGTTCATCAGAGTGGAGACGGGCAGACGCGTGGCACAAACACACTCTAAAGCCCCAATTACTCTTCCACACCCACTCCACCCCACGAGAACACACGGCAGACTTAATCAGTCTTTGAGCGAGCCCTTCGGGAGTTTGAGTCCTCGGTTATTAGCCTCTGGCTCCAGACAATACCCCGTCTTTCATTGTGCTAAGTTGTGGTCTGGGTCAGTGGGCCCGCCCGGCCCAGCCAGCCCTACCCTCAGTATGCATGGCAGCCCTCAGCTGTCTTTCTATTTCAGGAGTATGGAGGCATACCTCGGCCCAGCTGGGGCATCAGAGACAATGGGCATGCTGCCTTATCTAAACACAGGCTCGCAGACAATCCGACGCACTCCAGAATCCCAGTGAGAGCCCCGCTGCAGCCCCCTCCTGTGCAAATAAAGCACAAGTAAAGGGTTAACAAGGCTGCACACACACTTAGACACATCACTCCGGAGCTCCGAGTCTTCCTTTAAACACCAATACGATGAATTCTACGATTACTATGGTTCATTTGGTGCGTGGGTCGTTGTGCAATGACTTGAATGTAACGGGGTGTTAACACAGCTACACTACATTTATTATTTGGGCGGTTTTCATATTTCCAATGTAAAATGTCTGCTGTAGATCTTTGTGGATAAAGTTACTACGACTTAATATAAAATTATCAACTTTCAAAGGGTAAAAACTTCAATACATTTCTAAAAGATAACATCTTTTTCATTCATACTGATGGATTACCGACATCACTGATGGCAGAAACAAACATACTTTTTTCTTCGTCTCAACAGCACACTTCACACTACACTCATACTCCAGTTTTTTAATCTTTTATACTTAAGTTTCAATGAAATCACTGTCTTAACTGCGGGCCATGAATACAGTTGCTCTGCTTGACTTTAAATAGCCTTGGAAGGAAAGCCTGTCAGGTTGCCTGGACAGACCTTCACTTACTGACCTACAGCATCTCACTGTCACGGTGGACATAGCTTCAGCTAATTTACTGTCAGTCCTGTTGGGGTCTGTTCAAGATGTCCAGGGATGCAGGTGGCAGTGCTCGGCCCTCTGACCACAATTGCTGTTTAGACAGAGCTGCTGTCACAATGAGAGGCATCTCAGCGAGCCGCGTGGCAGCTCTTTCACAGTTTACACAGGCTCCAAGCCCTTGTATATTTCCTTTATACACACATGTACAGGCATCCGTGCGCGTACCAAATGCACCTCTGCCACGGACGACAGTATCACCTGTCGTCCGTGGCAACTGCTCAAACACAAAGGGAGGGGCGCAGCCGCCCAAGGACACATGTTGCTCCTTCAAATTGACTCGGGTTAGTTCACTTTGGCTCCCGGGCAGAATGCAATCGAATGGACACCGATCACTGGGGAGAGAAAGCCTCAGAAGCAGAGAGACGCACTCCAAAGACCTGTGGCTCCGCCCTCAAAGAGTAATGAGTTCAAATGTGGTCCAATTATGGTCTAGTAATTCTTTAATTTATTCAACCTTCAAGGCTTAACAGCTTTTGGATTGTTAGATTGTGGAAAAACATCTTAAACCAATATATATCCTATATATCCTCTAACATAACTTAATCTTGCACTTTAATTCGGTAGTTTGACTACATTTCCTGGAGGGGGGATGGAGAGCATCCAGACCAAAATCTTCTTATTCACAACATAGTAGTGTACTGTTGATGTGTTGTTGAAGTGAATACAAAATCATATTTATGACGTCTTAACACTTGTTCTTTATTGATTGATCGCTGGCTTTCTAATAATCTACCAAGTCAGAATTTGTGGATGTTAATAAGTAGGTAATAAATGGTAGTGGATGAATCATCTGCTTCCTTCGAAATCATCAAATGGAAATTGTCAAGCTTTTAACTGAAGTAGTGGTTCTTTCTCACGAGATAAAAGGTGTTTGTTGTTGCTTTTATACATCCATCCATTATCTATCCCGCTTTATCCTTTTAAGGGCCGCGGAGGGGCTGGAGTCAATAGCAGCTGACATTGTGCGAGAGGCGGGGGTACACCCTGGACAGGTCGCCAGCGTATCGCAGGGCCAACAATACAGAGACACACAACCATTCACTTTCACATTCACAGTCAACTTAGACTACACCTAGGTGTAGGTTAATTTACCTAACCCCAATCTGCATGTCTTTGGACGGCGGGAGGAAGCCGGAGAACCCGGAGAGAGCCCATGCATACACAGTGAGAAAATGCAAACTCCACACAGGAGGGCCCCGGGATGAGGTGTTGGTCCGAATCATGAACCTTCTTGCTGTGAGGCAACGGTGCCAACCACTGCACCACTGTGCCGCCTGCTGCCTTTCTTCAAATGCATATGTTCAGATATCTGATATTGAGCCGCTGTCTCTCTGGTCAATGTTTTTCTATTTTTTTTTTTTTTACCCTTACATGTTTTCATTAACATGCTAATTGTGTAAATCTACACATATAAAATATTAAAGTCAGCATCCAGAACTTCTAAAGCATAAGGTTTAACGTTTTCAGGAATATGACGGTTATGAAAATAAGTGATATCAGAGTAATCTTTAAATTTTATTTGTGACAAATTATTATAACATTGACGATTTTAGCTCACAGATTTAAAAAATAAATAAATAAATAAAGAGTTCTGTCCGTTGTCAAACACAATTACTGAAACAGAGGGGAGTTTTATATTTGTAGCACAGCGACTGAACACCGAGCAGGCAGACATCAGAGAGTCAGGGACAACAATACATACACTGTCCATTTTTAGGTCACACTGCAAAAGAGCAAGAGAGTTACCTTGATACCCGTTCTATCTCATACAGAGGGAAGATATGAAAATATACAGTACTGGATGTTGGGACAGTGGGAGAGGAGACGGAGGACAAAGACAACAGGCTGTCTGTTAGGACATGGCAGAGACACGCAGGGGACAGCTCAAAGTCTAAAGATCTTTCTTTGTGCATCAACATTCAAATAATATGATGATATCATATGTATCACAGATACATTTCTATAAGATTTCTTCATATGTACACTAAATTGTTGTATTACAGACAATAACAACATTTTGTTCCTTTACGATTTAAGAGTGTCAGAATTATGGCTCCGGGGAGAATCCACTTATCATCTGAGTGATAAGTTGTGTGGGATTTTTCTGAATCAATTTTGATGTGATTCCTTTGGGACGATGTAGGTTTTACTGTGTTGCTTTGTTGGTAGTGGGATGTCACTCTCATACCTGCACCTTAACATTAACCACATGCAAAATTATCCTTGACAGTGTTGGCATTGTGTGTTATTTACTGTAATGTACTACTTCTCATTATGTCAAATAACGTAACCAGAATTCTGGTAAACACATGTCACCCCTTTCTCTTTGTCCAGTTTTTATTTCTCTTTTTGCTGTCAACCATCACAGTAAAGTAATAACAGACATTTCTACGTATAGTGTTTCTTTCATCCGGCTCAGATTTAAAATCCTGGCCTCCACTGATGCTCCTGACATCCTCTCTCAAAGCAAGAATAACAATCCGGTATTCAAGTTTTCTCTTGCTCCGTGTGCATTATAGAGTCTTCATTTACACTTCACACATTCCAGCAACTGTCAAGTCAGTGATTTGTTGCTTGGCTCCATTTTTTTCTCTCTCTCTCCAGCCAGTAGGGAAACAGCCTCGGTCCTACCTATGGCCCCCACCCAGGCCTTTGAGAGATCCTGCCAACATTTAACAGCTAGTCAGAGCTATGTGGGGCCCCAGGACGTGGAGCAGGTGAAGAGGGTCCTAGGGGAGAGCCCTGTGCTCCTGCCTCACTCTCTGAGACGTAACAGAAAGATCAGCTTGGCATTCATAGAAGTGTTAACTTCCTGGCAGCAGGCCAGACACTTGGACAGCTGGCACTCTCCCTCCCTCTCTCTCTCTCTCTGTGTGTGTGTGTGTGTGTGTGTGTGTGTTCTTCTCTCACACAACATTTAGCGCACAATATGGCAGTGTGTTAGCAGTCTGTTGTCATCTCCTAATTGGCAGTGTCAGAATAGTGTGAACATCCAAGGTTGAAGTCTCGGAGGGAGTTTTCTCACCTGTGGCTGCCACAGAAGCAGAGGTGAAAGAATGTGAGGCTGCAGAACTAAACTTTTAGTTTAATGTAAAGTTTTACCACTGAGAGAGTTTCACAGGCCCTAAGTTATTTTCACTGCATGTCAGTCAAAACAGGATAAACAAGAGCACCCGTACAGCGCAGACCTCTACCAAGGCCGAGCGGTCCCCCTCGGAATGGTGAAGAATCCGTCGGAATGGTGAAGAATCCGTCAAAGAAATCTGGATCTGGATTCCTCACCAAATCTGATCACCTGTTACCATGGCTGAGACCGATCTTTGAAAAAATCATTGCAAAATCTGTCCATGACTTTATTTTGAGTAGTCCTGCAAACAGACTAGCCAAAACAATCACATGACCTTCCTGGTGGAGGCAAAAATGTGTAAATCAATGAAGAAAGTTATTGCGTTTCTGATCTATGCTGCCCTCTGCTGTCACGGAGCCATTACTACGTCCCAAATGGAATGAAAAACTTAAAGTTTAAAAAAGGAACAAATGGAGAAAAAAAAAATCTTTTTTGGCAGAGAAATTGCTGTGACTTTATTATCAACTGATGTAAAAGCCAAAACTAGAATATTACTTGATATTATTCATATTTTACACCCCTTTGGTTCTCAGTCAAACGAAATAAAGCAATACCGCCTCAAAAGCTTTCATATAAATCATTTTCCCTTTCCTCTTTTTGTCTGCAGGAACCCAGAATAATAACAAGAAGCATCTGCAGACAGAAGGAAGGAGACAAATATAGAAACATTCCCGTTTTGACTTATTTTGTCATGTAACATTTATTTCCTCTATGTCCAGAAAGATGTGACATTGTTAAGAGGTGTACAGTATGTGATGTTTATTCAAGTTAATATTCTATGATCTTTTTTCCAGCTTTACTTGGAGGTGAAGATGTAGCTTCTTGTAACGTCGCAATATTGTGGCCTGATGTCGACTCACTGGGATCGTGAGTGTAAACATACATCATAGATGCTTGAACTTGATCTCATAAGAATGTGATCTTTGACCCCATAAGAATGTGATCTTTGACCCCAAAGGGTAGCATGCACTTGCAAAAAAAGAAAAATTAAATTCCAACCTTGAATTACTATGCCAAAAATACAGTGTATAGCTGTACTCCCTGTAGCTTTTAATTGGATCTGACCGACCTTGACACGTATGTTGATCTAAGTGTAATGAAACGTCTCCAGTATCAATGACGTTCACTGAAATTTCCAGTGATTTCTTAAAAAAAGATTGTTTGTTTCCATACAAACTACAATAATAAAGACCCATCAGACAATGTCAAGTGTGCGGTCAGTTTAAAAAGTTAAATACAATGTAAAGCTTTTCTATACCACACACAATATTTTTGTGAAAGTTTTACAATGTTGCTTAAGATGGGGTTTAGGAAGGGCCGTAAGTGAAATAAGGCTAGGCGAATCTCTATCTAGGTACATTTTACAATAACCATCAATATCTTGTTGAAGTTTTGTTCACTTTGAACAAATGGATTATTATTGAATTCAACATTTTGAGTTTAATGATTATATATTTAGCAAATGAAAGTCATAATGGCATCACCAATTACCAATGACACATGGAAAGCCTTGTTTGAAGAATGAGTAGAAATCGCATCAACCCACATTTTCAAAAAATAAATACATATTGGTTTAATAATTAGATGTTACCATAGTAAAATATAACAAACTGTGTCAGACATTTCCCCCAAAATGTTTTTTTTGGCTTTTTGTTGATTTTAGATTAACAGAACAAAGAAAATAACTTACAATGACATTCATTCTTATTTCCAATTGTGCTCTTGGTCAAAAGAAAACCCCAACACAAACACCTGTGCTAACAAGAATCATTTAAATATGAGTATGTGATAAAACATGTGCATGGTTGTATCATACAGTTTCTTATCTTCTTTTCTTTGTGTTGATGAGGATTCAATTGGAACTGTTTTTAAGGTTGGAAAATTTGAATTGTTTTTTTAAGACAAACCGTGAAAAGCCAGAGACACAAAGACACATGTTCTCTGCTTGAAGTTGTATCTCGTGCAGTGCTACCCCACTACCTCTAGGGAGCGCTATACTCCTGTATACCACCAGTCACATCAGTTTCAAGTGTGCACATGTGGTCATCTCAGTCTGAGAGGAAGCACAAAGGGAACTTTATTTATGAGTGGACTGCACCTTGCAAGCAGCTGGTTTTACTGAATGGAAATCCGACAGGAGCAAAACACGAGCTACATATTACAAAACAAACCTTTTCTTTAAGGACTTATTCACATTATAAAGCCAGTGTCAGGCTGACACTGTATCTACTGTAGCCTATTACACTTGTTCGGTTTAGTTCCCTCGGAGACTAAAGGTTATTACACCTAACAGTCATCAACATGGAGTTTCTCAATGACAGGAAGGGGCTATCGCATAGGAAGTGGAAGTAGGAGCGTCCCTCTTTCTGTCACACACACACACACACACACACACACACACACACACACACACACACACACACTCTCTCTCTCCCTCTCTCTCCCACGGCCATCCACTCCTCTGCCCATCCTGTGGCTGTGAGCGGTGTGAGCCAGGAACACCCCCTCTTTGGAGGGCTATGGCTGCCTGCTAGTATTTTGGTAATCGTCATCCTCCCTGACCTGCTGGCCCGATCCTGGCGCCAGGAGTCTCCACGCCTCCCCTCCACCTCCCCGAGCCGACTAACCCCCCCCCCCAACCCGACCCCATGGATAATTCAGACCAGCTGTTGCAAGGTGCCTTGGCTGCTCCCACCCGCCATACAGTACACTCACACTTGCCTTGAATTTGTCCCGATGTGGGCTCTTCGGGAAGACCCGCTCTCTTTGCATGGGGTCTCTCTGGTGCACAGAGTCAATCACTGGCCTGGTTCAAATCCAGCACTCTATCTGGATTTGATGTTGCAATATGGAAACACACATTCACTGAGTTTTTTGTGTGTTTGTTGCAGCAATCAAACGCTGATATTTGCCCTCCTGGTCCTCGACGAGTGTCACCGACCTGAATTTCTCTCATTCCTCCACGCGTCGAGTGTTAATGACATGGAATGTGTGTCACTGTGAAATGAGAGTTGTGGACAGAACGGAGTTTTGTTGCGCTATGCCTCTGCAGAGCCATCCCTTCATTGGAGTCACATGAAGAGCATGTGTGTCCTGGATGATCAAGTGATACTGTGAAGGGATTGAGAGTTCCTGCCAAGGAATGTTTGACAAGACGAACAGAATAGAAAAAAGGCCTTGATTTGCCACAGATAATCTTTCCTCCTGTGCTGGATTTGTGTTGCTGGGAAGGAAAGTGTTCTCAGTGCAGTTTTGTGCCTCGTCTTTTGTATACGTAAGTGTTTCTGGCATTTGGGGGCTCTGTGTAAAGTAAGGTGCCTCTCTGTCTATAGCCTAACCACAGTGGGACTTTGGACTGGGATGGAGGGGAACCCCAAGCTTTTGATCCCCAGTCCACAACCCCCAGCACAACTGGGTAACGGCCCACGAGTGAACTGCGTGTCTGTGTGTGTGTGTGTGTGTGTGTGTGTGTGTGTGTGTGTGTGAGAGCGTGCGTGTGCGACAGAGGTTTGGATTGTTTTTTTCCGCAGTGGTGGTGGTGGTAGCTGTGTGGTTGCCTTGTCGAACAGCAGTGGATGGTTGTCAGAGACAGAGGCCCGACAGAGGGGGGCGGGGGACTGGTACAAAGAGCTGTTCTGGTGGAACTATGGAGGAAAATAGTTCATGCTGCACTGGGATTTCCTGCCTTTGCCCTGACTAGCTCCCCCTCGCCTCCCTCTTCCCCCTACCAGCTCTGTTCTCGACGCCCTTCAGCAGTGTGGAAAGTGCTCGGACAATATTTCAGCAGGAGATGGGTGAAGCAATTGAGTTAATGAGAAGCACTGCGGGGATCGCGGAGCAAGCGATTCATTGTTGATCCAGACTTTTGCAATCAGGTTTCCACGATTCCGTTTCCGGCCTTAATCTGTCCACCCACAGGCTTCGGGGCAGATGAATACTTTTGAGCGCGTACAGTGTCTAATCCATGTCTCTCCCATTGACATGCAACATATCTGGATGGTGTTATCCGATCGCCTATCATCCACAGCTGGAATACACATTACTTCACTTTGACTGTGGTCCTGTGAATGGAGGCACTAGGCAGCCACACCAACGCAGCCTGTGTTAAATGGAGAAAGGACAGGTGTGTCACCATTTGGCTGCCCTCACATATATATATATATATATATATGTATATATATGTCGCGTGGGTGTCAAAGAGAGGGTGGAAGGGGGGATGAAGGGGTCCGGGAATGAACACTCTCTTCCAGGACTTTGATCTTAGGTGTCAGCAGCGGAGCTGGGGGGCATGTGTCACTCATTAGCGGTGTGGTGAGAGTGAGTTGGCTCGCAGCTTTTGCTAGTGTGGAGAGGATGCTGGGAAAATGGCTACTCGCGGGGTGTTCCTGCTAATAAACCCTGAGGGTGGCACCAGGGCTTGGGGGTGGGGAGCGGGAAGGGAAGGAGAGAAAAAAAACAAACACTGGAGGGAAGCAGCGCAGTACACTTTAATAACTGTGTTGAGCATCGGTTTCATTACCCCTTTGTGCTGCACACACTTATGCTAAACTGATAGCACAGGAAGTTGAATAGACTATTTCATTGAAAAGGCCCGCTGCCAGGACTCAGTGCCTTGGGAGAGGAGGGAAATAGAAACCAGATGTCTGAGATCCACCATGAATATGTCAAAGCTCTCGGACTATGTCAGTTCCTCCGTGTCCCGTTGGTGGACAGAAACGTTTCTGCACTGTCATCAGTACTGTCTATAATACTCCCTCCCTGTAGACATCGCATACAGTCTTGGCTGCAGCTACAACCCGGAGACTCCGGGAAACAAGCTTTACTATTCCAGAAGATGGATTTTTTTTTCAAAAGTGTTCCTTAGGTTTCAGAACTCACCACATTCCTCAAATTTCAGGGTAACTTCCCATATCCCAAGGCTCAGTCGGGTGGCAAATCTCTCAGCACTCCTTTGTGGATAGATTGCTTTCTCTTGCTTGAGAAAATAACAAGCTACAGAGTAATGACTTAACAAGCAACAGGATAATGGCTTCAACATGTGCAGGACTGAGTGCATGAGCCTATGTGCGTGCATAGACTTGGGATAGCGCGAGGGCTTGCTTACACACTGTGTGTGTATGTGTGTGTCTATTGTTTGGGAACCGACTGTGCACAATCAACCGCTTCTCTGTTTGGTTGGAGTTGTTTGAAAGCTGGACCGCAGATGAATAGATCGCTCTCCTGCAGGTCTGAAGCCCATAAGCCATTTGGGGAATCAGCAGCCCTCGGTGCGTCACAATGACAGGGACGGCCTGTGGGGTGTAGGTGGGCGTGCCGGGTGCTTTCCATCATAACCAGCTGCCGCATGGGCCTCCCACACAGAAGACCACTCCTCAGTGTCCGTCTGTGGGCTCACCTACATTTGTTTGTTTGTATCTAAGGATGTTGGAGACAGTGTAAAAGCATTTGAGGTGATTGATGACAATATGACAGCTGCTGTATGTAATCTGTGTGTGACCGTGTACGTGTACTTCTGTCTTTGTGAGGACCAGTGCATTTTGGGAAAGTGGGGACATTTGGCCAGTCCGCAATCTCTGACTCACCTTCAATGGGATGTTTAAAGGTTAAGACTTGGTTTAAATGTTAAGGTTAGAATAAGGGTTAGGTCACGGTTAGGGGCTCGGGAATTCATTTGAGGTGCTTTCAGACATGCACTGAAATCAACATTGTCCTGAACTTCTCCAGAGGGGCTGTAGGTGAGAAGGCAAATGTCCGCAGATGTTGCTCTGGAAATTCTGCGGAGTTTCTCCTGCCGGCCCCCCTGGGAGAACACCCGAGGGAGTAAAAAGTGACAATACAGCAGGAACATTTCTGGAGAATTCTCAGCGAGCAAGTGGGCGTCGTGATGACTGTAAACCAAAACCCTGCCGCGGAGATTATCCTGCTGTTGTGAAGGCGTCTGGCTCGGACAATCTCCTGCGCCGCTCGTCATATGCGAAGGGCAAACACCAAAGAACGTCTGGATGGCACGTTGTCCTTAGTTTATGTCTGAAAAGCAGTTTATGTTGTGAGTGTGTGTGTGTGTACACGAAGCAGATTTTCTTGATGTTTACTAGCTGCTTTATGTGTCGTGATGCCACACATCTGTTCCTGGGGCTCGCCGCCACAAGTCTCAACTGTCTTTGATCTCCACTGGAACAAATGGGGAGCACTCGACACCTCAGCCTTCAACAGTGACAAACCAAACTCCTATTCCTGCTCCAAACGTGCCCCTCTTTTATACCGGTGTGGCTCTGAGGCTACATCCTCACTACTCCGGGGTTTCTCCAGCACTCTCGAACTGAGGAGTTTGGAAACGCCGAGGCTGCATTGCAGTGTGGACGGGGGCGAAAAAACGGAGATGTTTGGAGACAATGACGCAGTCCCCCGCAGTTGCGTCCTGATTCGGTCTTATCATTCCATACTCGACCACCAGCAGGGAAGGCCAAATGTTGTAAACACGTACTTTAAGTGCTAGTTCCACCTCGCCATCGACCTTAAGGGAAGAAGAACCTGCTCTTACTTTTCATTTTTCGTTCGTAGTATTTTCTGTAACTAAGTAACCAACTGCACAGTAGACAATCTGGTGTAAATCTGGTGTATACAATTCCTGTTTACACGGGTACGCACGAGCTCAAGTGTACGCCAGCATGTAGTTGTATGGATGTAGCCTAAAACTCCACGACATTGTGAGGCTGTTCATGGATGATGGCATACAGACTCTACTGTGTCCAAAATGAGCAGCCCTTTTCCTTTCGGCGATATTCTTGTGTGTGTGACATTTAATCGTGGCATGATTCAGCTTGCCCGAGAAGGTGGTTCTCCCTTTTCATCCACACGTTTCTAAGATTCAGCAAACCAAAACCCAGAAAGCTAAGGAGGCAGTGGGGAGAAAATTCCCAGCACACTGTGATGCTGTTTACACACTGTTACACATGTGACATGTCCCGACAGGAGGGGCACAAATCTACACTACCTCTTTCATAATACTCTGTCAGTAGCCCGGGGCAACAGCTCAACGTCCTCTTGCACCCTGTCTGGGAAAATATGCTCAGGTGCATTCCAGTGTAGCAAACAGGTGAAATTTCCTCCACTGTCAGGTGAAGCATGGGCTCATCACGCGAGGGTGACTCTCTGTGTCTTTAGCGATCTCAACAACCATTGTAAGGGTATTAGGCCTACATTTAGTACAGACTTCCGAATGGCAACTGAATGATATTTCCCTCAGCCTCAGCTCTTCTTTGTTTCCGTTGGTAACAAGAAAATGGAGGCATGCTAAATTAAAAAAGGTGCACATGGTAAAATATCCTCTCTGTTACTGTGACATTAGCATTAAGCTCCGAGGAACTGCTGTTCCCGAGTACAGCCTTGTTTCGTTTAAGGAGAGTCACACTAGAATTATGATGATCTTTTATTTCTTATATCAGAAGAAAATGTGCTCTGCTTGGGTTTGTGCCCTGCAGACACACTGCTGCTCCTCCGCTTGCCAAGATGCCACACAAGAATTTGGGAGTACTGATGGTTAAGAAAGCTGGGTCAGGATACTCCCCTGCGAATCTCTTATTTCCTGTCCCAGTGAAGAAGTTGGGTTTATTTTCTCCCCCCTTTTCCCTAAACGTCCCACCATTCCCTGGTGTGAGGCAATGCCCATTAGGACACACAGAGGAAAAGCAGAGAACTCAGGCGCCATCCATCCTTCCACCTCTCCCCCTTCTCCTCTCTCTCTCTCTCTCTCGCTCTCGCTATGCTTCTCATTGGCATCGAGTCCTGAGCAACACATGTCTCTGATCAAGTCCAGCCTGCGTCATCAGTTAGTAAACTCCAGGCTCCAGGAAAACCAACAGAGAGCACATTCATAGTCGGCGACCCTGTGACTGAGTGTGTGATTCATTACTCTTTAATATGCACCCCTACCCCCATCCCTTAACCCACCCAACCACTTCTCCAGTCCAGCCTTGGGGCAACTCCACAGCCTGATCAAATCCATCATTCGGCATACTTGTGGTGTTACTGCTGTTGGCCCTCTTATTTACCACATGCAGTGGCTGTGTCTCTGGCCCGGTTCGCAGCCCAGTTGAGAGAAATTAGCTCTGGATCCTGACATGTACATCAGCACTCTTTACTGTGGCCGAGAAAGAGAAGAGCACAGCAGAAGATTTTCCAGGGAAAAGGACTCCCACCAAACACAGACAGAGAAAGTAATTAACACCAAAACATTAGAGAGTAATGAACTGCTCTTGAGCAACGTGACACACTTTTGAGAGGTGCTAATCTTGGTGCAGGAGGCCGAGGGAGTAATACATGAGGTGAGAGGTGCTTGGGGAGTACAGCTGAGGATAAGATGATGGCTTCAGTGCTATCAAAACAACACAGTCTGTCAATTCTTATGCATAAAGCACAAGGCTGGCTCTGTTCCAAGTAGCATGGCAAGAGGGTCACACTTTATTTGGATTGCTGGCCGCTTTTCATCATGTGACCGTGTCCTGTCAGTACAATGGCGACTGACTTCCAGGTGACAGTCACAAGTGTGAAATTGGCCTGCGCATATTCAGTGTCTTTGTTTATGGTTCATCTTGAGCAGGTCGTTGACAAAGCAGCAGACTGAACTGCAGTCAGGAGGTTAGGTGTCTGCAGGCTTTTCCCCCAGAGAGTTCTCTCCAGGTCTTGTGTGTCATGAGTGCGGGATGAGTCCTGTTTATGAGATGCTGACAGTTGCTTCCTGTCTCCCAGGCCATGAGTCCAAACTGCTGCTGCTGCACCGAAGACCGATCTTTAGTTCCTGGCCACCCAACTCCGCTCCACGAAAACTTGGCTAAAACAGCAGCCATGGGTGGGACAGCTGATGGGGGGGATGGGACACGGCGGTGGTAGTGGCAGAGTGCAGCAGCAGAAACAGCACTTGAGCTGTGCAGCGCCTCGACCCAGGGCTGCTTTTTTTGGGTAAAGTAGGCCAATGTAAACTCCCACTTCCTGTTGGCCTTGTCTCAGAGGGGGAGAGATGATCCTTCTGTGAAGAGGGAAAGGTCTGCTGCTCTGTAGTGACTGTTACACACACACACACAAACACACACACACACACACACACACACACAAATAGAAATACAGCCGTAGAGGCAGCCAGAGAGTGAGTGGGAGAGAGAGAGCGAGCGAGCAAGAGAGCAAGGAATACACAAACACAGTGGGGTTCAGGAATGTTAAACACATGCTTTATGGCATAAATAGCAGCCACTTTTGGTAAATTACAGTGAGTGCTCTGGCACTGTAAAGCGCACAGCATGAAAACGCTCTCAGATTTCAGATCCAGGCTCCCCCAGTCTCCCCAAGGAACAAGAAAGGGAGCATGTTGTGTTTTCATTTCTCTATAAAAAGGCAGAAAATAAGTACGGCAGTGTGTGATGCAGCAAAGCACCGAGATGTAGTGGGTTTGTACTGACCAAAGGAGGCCGTGCAGCCTCTGCGGCGACGTTGACTTCATAGGAATAGTAAGATGGAGGCAAGACGGGATGAAATAGTGATACTTTCTCTTTGAAAACCCTCCCCTATAAGTAGAGGCAGCTCCTCGACAATAATGCAATTATGAGAGACTTCACAGAAAAACCCCAACAACAAGCAAACTTCAGAATACAGTCTAAATGTGGGACTTGATTCAATTGCCCATGCTAGCGGAGCTAACACCCTCACCTCAGGACATACCAGCTGACATCATCCAAATAGTCCCGAGCTAACCTCTGCAGCTGAGATTTTATTAGCCCCCTTATCCATCCGAGAGCGTCCTGGGTAAAAGACTTTTGAGAAAATATGAAGGCCAGAGAGGAAGCACAGTCAAGGACTCTCATATTAGTTCCACATTAGGGCCTGGTTGGTTTTGGTGCACAGATGTCACAGAAAAGTATAAGCAATTTCGTTTGAAGCACTGAGTGTGCGAGGTGAGTCACTGCTCCATGATACATGGCCGTTCGGGCTGGTAGCAGTGAGCACATTTCCCTGACTCAGAAGGAAATAGGGAACTGTGCCGTGGAACAGCTTACCTCACTCTGTGCTGGCGCGAGTAGGCCTCAGCCCACGCACACCAACTAACCAATCGACAGACTGACTGACTAGTGGCTTGACTTGGAGCACAGGAGCCATGGGAACCTAGAGCTCCAGTCTGGGCAGACTCTGACTCACTGTCTAGGCAGAGGAAGAGGAGAATGTTATACTCTCCCTGAGGAGGAAAAAATACATATACACATTGCAGTCACCGACATAGCTTACTAGAATTCCACTTGAGGACCATTTCATGAGCCGCAGTCAAGCACGTATGAATCCATGTTGAATCTTGGGATTGATTGAAAACAGATGCTCACTCAAGTTGTCTTTTATAACCATACGTGCAAACACGCACTCGCTCCCATCCCACATTTCCAGTGTTTGCACAGTGACTCGTGAGAAGTAGATGGCAGGTGGAAACTGGAAGCAGGTGCATTCATTTGCTCCCGTCCATCAGGAAGTGTGTTCACCTGCACATCTGCAATTCAGCTTCGAAACAATGGTCAGTTCACCCGCCACGCCCAACATCGAGATGTTTAACAGAAACCTCCAAGTTAACAATCAATCTGACTTCTTTTTTTTTATAACTGACGTATCTCCACATTATATCAACCAGGCAATAAAAGGGGGGTTGGTTTTACACTAATTCAATAGACCATAGCAATGTTTTAATAAACATAAATTACTTTATTGAATGAAAATTCATCAGTTACAACATACAAGAAATGGAAGTGAACACACAAGCATAGTACAAATTTGAAATAACACATCGTCTGCACATTGCACTATAAAACACTGCCACAATTTTTTTTTTTAGGAAAGTTAAAAATTCATCTTTGTACTGTCCATTCATAGGATAATGATCACATATTCGGCAACCACGTCTTCATGGTGTAAACTTTAAATTCTTTGGTCCCAGCCTCATTGCATTTTCAAACAGTTTGGTGCTAATTTCTACTAATACTGCAATCATCGTTTTTTTCTAAAGCCACAAATACTGAGGTAAAAAAAGGCACATTTTTGGTTTCAAGAGTAATACAATTTGAAGGCACAAACTCATTTGAGTTACAAAATATGGCTTTGGCTGGTACTAACACTGTGGTAACCTTGAGTGCATGGCTCTGCCATCCACTTTTTCGTGGAGCTGCAAAACGAAGCTTCTTTGGATAATGACAGACGGAACGGCTTTTCCTATCTCGGAATCTCATCAGATTAAAGACATGGATTGGATGTAGTCAAAATAGAGGCTTAAAAGGATCCCCACTGGTGAAGAAGACCAACTGATGCCATTCTTTCTCTTTTTTTTTCTTAAGCAAACCAAGGGCAGTGGAAGTCACCTGCTATCAACCGGCGAAGGTCATGGCTGTGGCACCTGTTAGCACCTCGTCTATCTACACCGCAGTGCCAGAGACAGCTGTGTGTGCATTTGCTTTTGTGTGTCTGTGTGTGTGTGTGTGTGTGTGTGTGTGTGTATGTGTGTTTTGAGGCACGCTGAGAGATTTATTCCACCCACGCACCCCTACCTCTCAGCAGCTGTGTCTAGGCCATGATCCTGAGTTGGCCGGCACCAGGACGGAGACAGGAAAGAAACACCTCTTACCCCAGTGAGTTCACTACATATTTGGTCTTTGGAATGGGCACAATGGCAACAAAGGGGCTGATATCAAGTGAGCGTCGGCATAGCTCAGTTCAGATTTGGTCCGGCCGAAAAGACATCAGTCTAGAGTGGAAGAAAAAAATGTGCCTCTCAGCTGTTTTTTTTTTTTTCATGGAACAAGGAAGCTGAGAGGCTTGTAAAGTCATATCCATAATGAGGCTTCATTCCCTCCAGGTCTCTTAAACCAGGCCATTTCACGCTCTTTGTGGCCCTATAGGTCATCAACAGGCCAGCTGGGCTTGTATAGACCACCTCTATGTGTCCACTGCCCTGAACTCTGAGTGGGTCCCTCTGTCTCTCGCCATTACGTCTCACACCGTGGGGGAGCAGCACCCTGAGGAGCTGTGCTTCTGCAGCAACGACATGCGGCTGAAGGTGCGAGAGCAGACGCCGCACTGGTACTTTTTCACCTCGGCGTGGGTCTGGAGATGAGCCCGCAGGTTGGAGCGGTCCGCAAAGGCCCGGTTGCAGTGGGGGCAGGAGAACGGACGCTCACCTGGACGGAAAAGGTTGAAAAGACGATGTTACATGAATGCAGCAGTCAGGACTTTTTCTTGAGTTCACAAGAGCTTTTCATCAACACACACACACACACACAAGATAATGAAGAAACACATGACAGGCTGGTGGGGTCACAGTCTGACTGAATTAGCATGATTCAATAAGAGCCAAATGAGATTAGCATGCTGACAAGTTGCTGCAGGTACTAAGTGCTCGGTGATAGCAGAGAGCCTTCAGGCAATCTTTAAAGCCTTTTGTCACTCATGTGTCCCTATTTAGTTGTCTTCCCCCAGCAGACACGGTGAGATAGTTAGCCAACGAGCCATTGTTGCTGGGACATTAAACACAATGAGGGATCAATGGGAGCAGGGTCTACAACAGGCTTCCCAATGTGATGATGTCTGCTGATCAAGTGTTAAGCTCATCAAGCTGATTGCCCTGGATATCCCTCTCTCTTGCTTCACAGCGCAGATGATGAGGGAGTGACCTGGTGACTCACTATGACAGTAACTGAAACGTGAATTCGCCGTTTTACTGTCACGTATCACGTACGCGGATTTCTTCACCCTTGTGAGTCGAGTGAAAACAGGCCCTCGTCACATTGTGCGGTGTCTTTTTGACCACGGATCTTACCTGTGTGTGTGCGGATGTGGCCGCGCAGCAGCCACGGCCTGGAGAAAGCCTTGCCACAGGTGGTACACACACAGGGCAGGGTGTGTGAGCGGATGTGCATCTTCAGGGCCCCCAGGCTGGTGTACTCTTTGGGGCAGTGTTTGCAGAGGAAGGCGGGCCTGGCCGCTGTGACGGGCGCTTCTCTCTCCTCCTCCTCCTCCTCCGGGGGACTGACATGAGCCATGACGCCAGTGCATTTCATCCGCTGGCGAGGGGCATACGTGTGTACCGGTTCGGGGCTGGGGGGGTCCGACGTGCGTCCCTCGTCCTCCTCTCCACTGCTGCTGGCGCTGCTACTGAGGCTGGATGGGGAGCTGAGGTCCAGGGGGCCTGGGGTGGCAGAGGGCTCTGTTTGGGAGGTGGGCAGATAGAGGGTGGGCAGAACACTGAGGTCCCACACCAGACCTGCTGTGAAACAGGTGGCCGCAGAGGTGTTGTCTCCTGATGAGAGCTCAGCAAGGGGATACCTCTCCAGTGAAGTGTCTGAGAAGAAAGGGGGAGAGGATGGTAAAAACAGGCAGTGGGACAGTACTAAAAAAAAATCACAGTCAACTGATTGAATTATAGACAACAGACACCGTATTTGCCGATTTTAAATGCATTTCAAATACTTAAACACTTTCACCAATTACGCATGCTATTGGCACTTATTTAGCTTGTAAATTCTTGTTATTCCCAACATGGACTGAGCGTGAAGTTGGAGCCATGGGAAGCTTTCATGGGCCGTTTCCTCCCACGTATTCACAAGGGCTTGTAACATGAATGGTGCTCTGTCTGGCTGCAGAAAGGGGGGAAAGTGCATCTAACGGGCCCCAACTTGAACGGGGAGTAGCCTGCATGGTTTAGTTGAACCAGGCACAAAGACAGTATACTGACAAAATGTCGTTTCATTGGACCAAACAACTGCCCTACACTGTAGAGAACACGAAGTTTTTTTCCCCCCTTTTAATCTAGTTTTACGCACTTATGTAAGGATGCTTTCATAATTCACTCAGGGAATAAAACAGCGTCTCGACTCACCATTCTGGCATTCCAGTTCACTGTAGTTCGGCTTTTGCTTGGCGAAGTAGTTTTTGACCAAGAAAGATCGAGGCATTGTCCTTTTTAAAAAAAACGTGTTAAATAACTGTGCATTTAAAAAAAAAAAAAGAAGAAGAAAAAAAGTATCCTGCGGTTCACGACGCAAAGTTTCACCGAAGAATAAATAGGCAGAAGTCAACCCGTGGTCCTCGGCTCCGCGGCATATATAACACACATGTACTCATGTGGTCCGAAAGTTTAAGTGGACTCGAGTAGACAAGTGAGTGTGTGTGTGTGTGTGTGTCAGTGTGTGTTCAGCATTCACGGAGAATGACTAAATGCTGGCCGCCGTTCTGAAATACTCTGACACAGGCGATTAGGGGTGTGCTCGCCCCGAGGGCCCTCCCCACCTCCCCACCTCCAGTATCACTGCTCCAGTGCGCAGGAAGACGCGCAGCCACATTCAAAGCCAGCACACTGCCAGGCCCATTCAAAGTCTCCAGGTCGCCTAGTCTGCATGTCTGTCCCTCGACTTGTGCTCACGCTGCCCTCTCTCTCGGGGAATGTGGACGCGAATCGAACACACGAGCATCACAGCGTCACTTTCATTAAACGGAAATTACAGCAGGCGGCGTGACTATGTATTTGATTTGGGACGTGGCTCTGGACAGGCCCCGCGCCGTAAACCCTGGAAACTATGTCGATCCGGCGCGAGTTATCGATCCCGTCACCTGCCACACGACATTTATTAAAAATGGCACACTGATGCACTTTGCAGCGTGTCACTAATTAGACAACAGCAGCAGAGTAACGGCGCCATCTTGTGGAAGAAGACGGAGCGACGAGATGTGACCGATTCGTGCCAAGGACCACAGGGTGGCGCAATATTACAAATGTTCAGAATTGATCAGAGCAGGGCCCAAAGTTTTCTCAAAGAATAGATGACAATAAAAAACAAAAACAAACACCGAATAGCTTTCCCCCCCATCGATCACTATGTTTTAAAACATGCTCCATATGATGATACCATAGCAGATGAACAGGAATAATGTAATTGCTTACACATCACTTGATGGCATATAGTTGTCTGAAAATGAATCAAAAGTGTGAATGCTTTCAAGCTTGTAACATAAATCTGATAGAATACAGTGGCCAATAATCATGATGGCCTTACAGCTAGAACGTTTAATATCTGAATTTTTTTTTCTCCAGGCATTTAAACAGCTGCTCACGAAGCGTGCGGGCTGGAAACTTTACGCTGCCCACGTATCTGAAAGGGAAAATCCACAAACAGACAACTTTTACTGTGTTAATCTCCGATCCTTTAGTGTGGACCTGTATGTGATCATAATGCTTCATTCTTTGTTAAGTATCAAGTGCTTAAAAATTTCCTAAACATTCTAATTCAAAAATGTTTGACAAACTTTTCCAATGAATCTGTGAATACGCCTACACCCCCTTAATGTTAATGCATATTATACTAGACTGTTACTTGTATTAACTATAGTATATAAGCATGCGACTTGCAATTATTCTTATTTTTTCCCCTCTGAAAATACCTGTTGATAATAATAATGTGTCATGTGAAAATGTTTGATAAAGGTCTAATATTATTAAAAAATCATTGGCACCTAGAAGCACAATCTTCAACACCCATGGGTAGCATGTTGTTGAGTATTTTATTCTGAGCCTGTAATAACAAACACGACGCTCTCATATCAGAAGATATAGACTGAGGTCCTTCGAACTGGCAGTGCTACAACATACACTTTATGATCTTGTGTCCTCACTTGTTTTTATTAGTGGCATACAGCTACTCTGACATTCCAGAAATATTGACATGCATTACAGGTATAGTATAGTTACACAAGTGCACATTGCTTTTTTAAACACACAACTTGCAATAAATGCTATATTAATTAGACTAATGGCATGTTATGGCTCAGCCATAAGGCCCAGTCTGACTTTCCCCTTGTGTCCCCTCCTGCAGGTATAGTGCCTGAAAGTGAGAGAGCTAGTTTGCCTTGATCATGTCCCACTGATGGGTGAGGGGGTTAAGGTTGTTGGAGCCTCCACTTCGAATCGTCCTTCACCAGCATTCTGCAGATCAAGACACTGACCCCCCCTTGTATTCTTGTATTAAAGCCTTTTTTTCCTATACTGTGAGCCAAGTGTCACAGGCTCTGTTTAATGTAATACTGCCCTGAAAAGCAAAGGAGTAGAGAAGGAGTGCGGTGCTGTGTTGCAGACTGCAGTCAAGCCTGCCTCCACTTCGAAATACACAAAGCTGAATGCAGGTCACATTAGTAGTGGTCCAATGGTGGGTGGAATGAAAGATGAAATTATGAGAGAAAGTTTCGGCCAGATTTGTATTTTATCAACTGAGTCTGGAATATCGTACAGCAGACACCCTACACTACAAAGACACCGGATATTTGCAGCTGAAACAACGACAGACGTTCATCCATCAGCGTCGATGAGATAACACGAAGAAGCGACGAGACGTGTCGGGAGTCATCTTGACAGCACAGTTTGATCTTTGGCGAGAATCAAATCGAACCACGTGCCCACTCCGCAGCCCCTGATTGGTTGGTTTGCTCCTGGTGGGCGGGGACACGGGCGGATCCTCCGCCGCCTTAGATCGGTTGAATATTTGAAACGCTACACAACAGCCCCGCCTGAGTGCCGCAGCAGCTACAGGCTTCACTAGGCTTCTAGAAGGAATTACTGTGAGTTGCCTGTGAGACTTTTGAAAAACGGACACTGCACTATGGTCCGCGAGTCAAACTGAGAGACACAGACGCAAGGTAAGAGCTGCGGCAGACATACAAACTACACGGTAGACGACGACAAAGGTTAGCAGCGTCACCGCTATAGAGATGAGACACATTTGGGTTTTTTAATGTTCACGTGTTTTGTGCTGTCATTGTCTCGTGGACGTTAAAACATTAATCGCTCAGAAAAAAAAAAAACTAGGACATGAAACAATGAATGAAAATGCATCTCACATGAATTTAATTTGCGAGGCAAGGTTGGTTGACAGGTAGTTGAACCCGGCGGGCTGTAGGAATATGTTTTCGTGCAGTTATTTCTCCCGTCATTTCTTTGATGTGGACTTTCTGTGCATGACGTTGGAGGCAATAACAACACAAACTGCTATGTCGCACCATTGCAGGAAGTGTACAAGGCGGAACTGAATTCAACGTCCGTTTAGAATTTGGGGCAGTGCCTCAACCACGGAGCCGTCTCAGCCATTGGGAGGTGCAGACAGATGAGGGAAGCCCCTCCCCCACGTATATCCAGAAACAGATGGACCCAAACAATGATATTCTGGGGGAGTGGGACTCATTATTCAAACCACTGTATCAGAAGACATTTCATTGGCCGGCCCCTGTCAGCTGACCAAACAATGCTTGAATTTTTTGAAAAAATAATCAGGAAAGGAAGGGTCTCGTGGCATCTCCCACTCTCAAACAGTCAAATATGGATTAGCGTTACTGAGGGAAGCAAATTATGATGTATATGAACATACACATGACGCCATGATGGTCATTATTGTCTTGTCCTCAAGCAGTTAAAGACCCTTGGAACAACCGAGCTTCCTGCCAAACAAAGACGGGGACAACAGCGAACACATCGACAGAAGATAGAGAGAGATGTTCAGAACACTCACTCGTCTGATTTTCGGGGGAGAGGAGGAGAACCCCGAAGAAGTCAAATCTGGAGAAGTGGTGGAAGAAGGGTGGCTTGTTGTCAATCATCACGGTCAGTCATGCAGCCTCTGGAGTTTTAGTGTTTTCAAGAAATGATATATTTATATTTGGAATATGACTTAACACATTTTAGATAATCATATTGGTTCACATGATGATATCACATTTCATGACATGATGGAGAACAGAAAAGAAGCCAATCTGAATGCCAACTTAAAAAGCTTTATTTTCCTAAATGTCTGTTTGCCTCATACCACATTTAGATCGCACAGTAATCAACCAGTTATTCATTTACAGAACTGTGCATCTTAATGTTGCGCGCACCTGCTGTACATGGAAATGTAAAGTTGTGTGACAAACATCTACTTGTATCTCCGCAGAGACAAGTTCAGCACCTGAGAACCAGGACGCAGAGCTGACAGACAGCCAACCACCAAACTCCTCTCCTCATGTAGACACGGTCACCACCATGGAAACTGATATAAGGTTAAGAGATCATGTCACATTGTGTAGAAGAAAGAGCTGTACATTTTCTGCAAACATAGATTATTGCAAACTTTTTAAACTCAATTTAACGCACAGCTTTATTCCATTTATATTGTCCCAGCTTTTTAACTTTAATTTAACTCATACTGATGCATGGAGACTGTCAAGGTTGTGAAATTCACACACTTGCCTGTGTTTCTCTCCAGTGTGCCGGATGCAGAGCCTGCAATTCAAACCACCAGCAGCAGCAGTCCAACCATCTCTGGCTCTTTTTCTCACCCCAAAGCTCTGGCAGAGGTGACACAGTCGACCTGCATCCAGAAGGCCAAGGTGTGGGCAGACCGCCACCACGTGTCCCGTAACGCCATCCAGCGCCAGAACCGCGTTCGCCAAGCAGTCCAGCACCACTCCTTCCACCTCCAACAGCCAGGACATCGCAACCTCAGCCACTGAAGCTCTGGTTGTAGACCAGGAAGTAATCTTTCAGTGTACATCATACACATTAAGAACATACTACAACACACACATGGACAGACCTCAATCTACATCTAATCCTGATGTAACCCACGATGACACTTGACAACTGCAGCTACATTATTACCTGTACTGTATATGGATTTGAAAGATGTTTACCTCATGAAATGAGACACTATGTTTTCTTGTCTGTGTGCATTTGATGATTTTTTTTTAAATACATGTGAATGAGGAAAAAGTGCAGCTAATTCAAAATGTATCTTTGAACACCAGTGTTGAGATTTTTGCATTAACATGCATTTAACCGTATGTACTTAAGTTTTAAAACCTCGTTATGGAGCAATAAAAAGTTTGACTTTACAGCTTGTGCCTTAATTACTAGTCAAATCATGATGATATCCGATTGACATTGAACTGCCCAGAGATTGACAGGTGCACGTGCTGCATGTTGAAATCTCATTGGTTTGGAGGTAATTGCACCTGCTGTGCTCATTACACGTTGAGCTGTGGGAAGAGGGCTGTTTCTGGGGAACAGTATTGTATCCTGTTCTTCCTTTGAATTGAGAATGGCTGTGTCTCCTGAAACAAAACTCAACAAGCCATCAACATGTAGTTACAATAGTTTTGCTGATTCGTTCCAATCGGCCAACGGCTTATCACCAGGCGACGTCACCTGTGACTGGAATAAAAAGCACGGTGAGAGGATACAGGTAGTGTGTAATGTGATGGTTTACAACCCCTTGTGCTCGGCACACAGGATGCTGCCGGATTTCTCTCCCATTTCCACCTGCGACAACGTTATATTTGTTACACTGCAGATTGTCATTGAAGAAAACTGGCAGGATCTCTGTCCTGAGGTCCTGGGCTGAAAACTAATGAAGATAAATTCTCTCAACTAAAGGTTTACATGTTGTTACCTTGCTTGCTGCCACAGATCATCATCTCCCGAAAGAGATCCCTCTGAAGGAGATGGTGTCGGGTGGCCCAAATCTCTTTGACCAAAACCTGTCAAACCTCAAAGACACAGACAAGGAGCACTCAAGCCAGGACAGCCTCTTGCCTCTGTGTACTGTATCTATCATCTTTGCCATTGGAGTGACCGTGGCTTTGATCCTGCATTTGAAACTGGGGGAAAGATTGGTATGTCATGCAGTATAATATATGCAAGTTAAACCCACTGCTGCATCATTCCTCCTCATCACAGTTGCTCCTCAGGTGTACGTTAAAGGTGTGCTGGTGTCGGATCACGAGCTCTGCACTGAGCTTGGTCAAAAAGTCCTTCAGGATTGTGGATCAAGTGTGGATGCAGCCATCGCTGCCACCCTGTGTCTGGGTGTCGTGCATCCACATGTGTCAGGTGTTGGTGGGTAAGTGTCCGACTGGCGGTTGACCAAAATATCCATAAACTCTGTCTCATCACACGTTGATCCTTTGCTCTTCTCTCTCTGTAGAGGTGGGGTGATGATGGTTCATGACATCAGTAGGAACGAAACCAGAGTAATCGATTTTCAGGGAGCCGCACCCAAAACACTCACAGAGGAGATGCTGCGAAATGCTTCAGAGCTTGAGGTGAAACATATGTGGGGAGGGGGTCAGAATTAAATGTTGATGATTTCATTATTTAGCTTGAAAACACAATCCCTTCTCAGGCAGGTCTACAAGTAGGAGTGCCAGGTATGCTCAGAGGGTTACATCATGCTCACCACCTGTACGGAAGGTAAAAGAAAATGGATTCAGTGAATTCTTGTATTCAGGTTTTTGTCAAAGTCAAACAAGTCTTACCACAAAATCACTGCAGTCTACTATGGGACGATGTGGTCACCAGAGCCGCCGCTGTTGCTAAAGAAGGTTTCAATGTGTCTCTCAGTCTCGGTGAGTCAAACCATCCCTGATTTGATTTTCTCTTCTCACTCACTCACAATGTGACCCGGTGATGATATAACAGCATGCGACTCCTTTGTCAACTTCTACAGCTGAGGCTATATCGAAAGTAAAAGGTGAGCATCTACCTCAGCGTTTCCTCGATATGTTCTTCCCTGGGGGCCAAGCTCTGCGTGCTGGGTCGTTTCTGAGGATGCCTGTCCTGGCAGGAGTTCTAGAGGCTGGTCTGTCAAACGGATACAGTGGTAACTTCACACAAGACATAGTGGATGAGGTAATCGAAATCGAAATAGCAAACAATCTGGTGTGAAATCTGAGACTGAGGTCCGAGGCATCACTCCAAATTCAGTTGTTTGACAGGCTTTTCTGTGGTTTCATACCAAGGTGCGAGCAAATGGCGGAGTCTTGAGCCGAGAGGACATCTATAACTACACTGTCGAAGTTGAGCAACCGGTTGAAGGCCTGTATAATGGTATGGACTTAACTTTTTTTAAACAATACACTGCAGAGATCTATTCCCGATACCTTGATCTATATTGTGTTTTTTTTGTCTCAGAGTTTATAATCCAAGTTCCCCCTCCTCCATCTGCCGGTGCAGCATTGATATCAGCTCTCAGTTTGTTACAAGGCTTCCACCTCAATGAGAACAATAACACAGAAAATCAAACATACCACTGGATTGATGAGGTAATGGACTGCAAAGCTTCAATATCTCAAGATTTTTTTCATTATAATAGAAACTGGTTGAAATAGTAGTTCTTATTGCTTATTTGAATGTTGATTGTTTCTTTATTTATAGGCCCTGAAAGGAGCTTTAGCTGCGGCCAGTGGTTTGGCTGACCCTCAGTATAACTCTTCAGTGACTGAGCTGCCCTTGGATATGCTGAGGTAAACCGCACTGGGGGAAACAAAATGGCGATTGCAACTACAGATGCAATGACAGATAATTTTCATTGCTGATTGATTTGACCCTTTTCATAATTGGAAGATTGATTTCTTAAGCAAATGTCAAAAAATCGAGGGGAAATTCCTATAATACCCCCAGATGTCTCCGAATATCTATACTTATCAGACCCAACAGTCTCTAGTTCCCAAATATTCCATTTACTGTCATACATGACAAGGGAAAACATTGAATTTTAACATGAGATGGGAGGGATCCCGGGAATATGTGACTTTTTTTACGCGCAGCACCATACAATTTAATCCTTACAGCAGGCATTTTTGCAAACTTCCTGTTGGTGTTCTCTCTGCCTTTGATATAGGACGAGACATGTGGAAGTGCTTCGTCAGAGTTTCAGTCACTCCCACAAGATGCTACCCGAGCAGACAGAGCTGCAGGCTGGACGAGTAGTAGTCATGGGGCCAGACGACCTCATGGTGACAGTGGCAAGGTGATCGTGTTACATAAATGTTCACACCAGGACTATGTGCTGCTGGGCACTGACCTTATTTCATCTTTTCTCTTTATCTCAATGGTCTCACAGTTCCTTAAGCAGGCCGTTCGGGAGCAGACTCATAACTCGCTCAGGTGTTCTTCTCAACAGCCTCGTCCTGGACTTCTCCTGGCCAAACAAAACGAGAGGGCATTTCCAAACCAACCCGGTGCATAAACCACTAGAAATGTCACCTAATCAAGTCTGTCACTTACAAAGTATTGATTTAAATATTCCTATCTGCTTTTCCTTCATGCCACAGAGAAACGAAGTCCAGCCAGGAAAGAGGCCCCTGTCATTCCTCATGCCCACAATTGTGGTGCCAGCCTGGAATAAATGTGGGATCTACATGGCACTGAGCAGCTCTGGTGGACAAGAGAGTCTCAGTGCGATCACCCAGGTTTGACCCTGTTGCATTAAAAAGATTTTTGATGATATTTGGATGGAATTTCAATGTAAAACAGTGACCATTTAGACTCTCTGTGTGCTTCAGTTGTTGATCGATGCACTGACCAACCACGGAGAGAAAAATGTCAGCCTCTCCCTGAAAAGACTCCACCCGCCCAGCAGACTTCTTGTTGACTGTAAGTGTGTGACAAAGTAGCAGTTGAACTTTGACTTGATGCTAATAAGTTTGTCAAATCAGTGATTTACTGTTTTTCCCCAATTCTCCCTTGATAGCTGAGTTTCCAGAAGAGGGGACAGAGTTCTTACATCAAAACATTCGTTCAGCTCAAAGAATGAAGACAAACTCTATTGTTCAGGGGATCCTCAAGAACAAAGATGTTATGAAACCATTATCTGATGGTTTATAGTAGCTTTATAGATCTCATGAACTTTACTTTATTCCACATATTTGGCAGCACCAGGATGAGCTGTTGTTGCACTCAATGATGTAAGTTTATGCTTTCTTATGTACAACGCCCCCCAGATAATCAACAAAAATTGATTAAATGAATAATAAAGCAATGAGACTTTTTAATATATATATATTCATATATACAAAGCACCACAGAGTGCTTTGAGGAGAAATGAGCTCTGCCGACATGCTGAAGAAATGAGGGCTGTTCCATGAACCTGATGTGCACTCAAGATACTGTCAGACATTCATACCGGCTGAGTGAAAGGGTAGAACATATCACATGTCGATTCTGCATGCGCACAAACATGTCACTCAAAACATTGTGCTCATTGGTTACTGTCATGGAGCCGGTGTCCTTCGTCCAATTATTTCCTTGAGGCAATGTTGTTGTGCGCGCTGAGTGGAGGCCACACGTTCCTCCTGCTCGTCTGATCAACATTTATATGAACTGTGAACTTAGGGGGGGTTTGAGAAATACTTGCGGGCAGTCACACAGGTTTTTTTTCTGCAAGTGGACAAAAATTCCCCGACCTGCCTGACCCATAAGACGAAGGAGTGTACTTTCTGCCTAAAATGTCTCTGTGAGTAATGTGGTCTGCTGTAATGTAGTCGCCGCCACAGAGGAGAATGTTTTAGCAGTTGATCCACTTCCATGGCAATCTATAGGTTTTTGTTATACCATTTGAGAGGGTGAATTTGATTAATATGTGAGTGTAAGAAAATTCCATAGATAGTCCTTAATTGAACCGGTCAGGTGACAGGGTATGAAAAAAGTTTTGGAAGACAGGAAACTGGCAGGTGTGTTTCTCACTCCAGGATATTGCATGAGGGTCAGGGCTGTCTAGGCTATCCCCACTAATTGTCTGCAGATGAATTCAAATTGGTTTTGGGTCTCCTTTTTTGTCACGTGTCTGAATACATTTTACAATCGGAAACTAAAACACCTGTATGCTGGCCAATCATTTCCACTCGCACCACCAACCATCCTGACAGTTTCTGTAATTGCTACGTGTACACTCGACATCTGTTGACAGGCAATATTTTCTTTGCGGCTGTTGGTGAGTGATATTCCACTGATGAGGCATCATTAGGATACGGCGACAACCTTCCAGGCGGGTATAGGATGAAGAGAACCTCGAAGCAGAAAATATATGAGCTACTCTCGTGTTTTTAGGCTCATCGTAATATCAAATGACACTGCAATTTATAGGACACAAGAAGAGCATGTCAAAGGTCACGATATGGCATATTAAAACAGAAATATCTGTTGTGTCTAGTTGGTATATATGCATTATCAATATTCATATCAACACAGTGTTGAGAGAATATTGCATATGTTGGATTGCTTTTCCCAGAGTGGTAACTGTTGAGCTGAAGAACCAATAGATGTAATGTTCACTTTTGCTCTTACGGCTCTCAGCGCATTCATTCCCACGTGGGAGTGTTTTTCTGGTTTCCCCTGCAGTGTGACCACATCGACGGGAGGTAGCTGCTGCGCGCTACGAGGAACAACACGTCGCTCACCGCCACAGTCTTATCAGGGCGGAGTGGGCGTGGCGTCGCCGGACCGAGTGGGCGTGGCCCGTCACACGCTGGGGATCAGCGTTTTAAATCCACGCACCTCATCGCGCCTCTGTCATCGCGGCGAGGAGGAAGAGCCCCGCCGAGCCTCGAGCCACCCGCCGCGTGTCTAAACTCAGGAGGAATTTACTTTTAACAGATTCAAAAAAAACTAAAAACTAAAAACGGTGAGTGAGACAATGCCGGGGACGCGCCAGGTGCTGAACTCACTCCGATGATCCGACTCAACAGAGGTGTGTTGGGGCACAGTGCGGCTGCGCGCTGTTTACCTACACAGGTGGAGGATGTTGGCTCCTTGCTGGGACACTCGGGAGTGCGATTCTTAGCTGTTGCAGCGATTTTAATGCTCTAATCTATAACACGTGTTAAATCATTGTGTTTGTATTGTCATTCAAGGGACACGCTTTCCCCAACTTTTCTAACGAAGTTCCCTGTGCTCGCAGCAAGTGTAACAGGACCCTCCTCTCGTCCGGCCGCTTCAGAACCATCTGGCAGACTCCACTGCCGGAAACAAGGGGTCGTCCGATGGAGGCCAAAACTGCAGCCAAGGAGAAGTTCTTCGTCGTCCTGCGCGGCAAGTCGAGGAAAGGCTTCTGCCGGGGATGCGTCGGCCGCGTGGAGGCGGAGACGCAGCGCGGCGAGCTGATGGGACTCCTCTACTGCGGCGGCAGCGGCGCCGGCGGCCCCAAGAGCGGCGGCGTCGTGCGGCGCGAGGACACCTACCCCCTGACCCGCCACCAGGCCCAGCTGCTGCTCTTCGTGCCGTCGGCGAGCCGGCGCCTGGAGCTGCTGTGCAACCCGCAGCTGTTCTCGGCCGTCTGCGCGCTGACGCAGGACGACCTGGTGGTGGTGAGGCACAAGAAGGGGCACCTGCCCGGGATGGTGAGGAACCTGATGCAGATCGGGAGGAAGGAGAACAAAGATGACCTGCACATGCTGGGCTTTGAGGTGGAGTTCGTGGTGAGTAGAGTTGGCTGTGTTTTCGGGTTTTTTTTTTTTCAATCAATGAAATAATTATAGAATCATAATTATGATTATATAATGTGTCTCTGAGGCCAATAACTGCACTCGCACACTGGTACATCTTAAGAAATGCACCTGGACTAAGGATGGCCACGCAATCTCCAGTGATCTGTACGTCTTCAGGCGCACTTATCTGTTAGAAGATTGCCTGAGAGATTAATGCAAATTGTTCACATGCTCAAGAGTGTTCACCCATGTTCTTTACTCTTGAGTACAAAAGTGTTACATGACTGCATTTGCTTTTTAGTCACTGTTACTTTCTGTTCTACCCTTGTAGGACAATGACAACAATCTTTCATCCAAGAAGCCCGCTCCTCTGCCGCTGTTCAGTGCCGCAGACATCGTCCAGGTGGTCCCGTCTTACTCCGTACCCCTCGGACTGCACTGGAGAGACAGCCAGTGTGGAGGTGAGCAATGTGGTCGTAGTCTCTTCCATAGTCAACAGAGCCTCATTGCGACTTTGTGGCTAAGGTTCAAAAAGCAATCCTTGTCATACAGATGTTGGGTTTCGACCCAACACCTGTGGGGACACGGGAGAAGCAGTCCCAGTGCACAACTGGAAAAACTGGTCCTGTTGTCCTGGAATGCAGAACAGTACATTCATCACATGGTCTGGCGTGTTTGCACATCGTGATGTGTGATCCGTCTGCATACCTCATATGTCGACCTGTTAGCCGGAGGTCAATGTGATGAGGCAGCATGTGACAAGTTCAGAAATATGTCATGTGATATTCTAAACATCATCCTCTCCTCCCTCCACACCTCTGGGCAGGGCCAAACATAAAAACGGTTACACGCATCAACTCCATGCCAAACATTGGATCTCGTGCACGTCAAGAGAGGGAGAAGCATGCGGAGCAGAATGCCGCTCCGAGCCAAAGTCCGAGCACGTCTCGCGTGCCTCTGGAGGTGGGATCCATGGTGGAGGTGGTGTCCAACTCGGGGATCACAGTGTATGGCGTCGTCCGGTGGTTGGGTGTCCTCGCAGGAAAAAGTGATGAATGGGCGGGGATTGAATTGGTGAGGCACTCAAAACTCTGTTGCCTTCAGGCTTCTACGATGCCTGTCTGATTGTTTTTTTTGTTGTTGTTGGTTTGTTCACTTTCTTTGCTTTAGGACTATGAGGTGAACGGCTGCTCTGACGGAAAGTATGGAAGCCAGAGATACTTCACCTGCAAAGGGAGCAGAGCTTTGTTCGTTCCTGTCACTAAATGTAGCCCTGATAGCAGGTTCGTCTACTCCTCTACAGGGAGGGAGACCCCAAGACCCACCGAAACACCTCCAGGTTAGACACTTCTCTTAGTTTGTGGTGGTGGGGGGGGGGGGGGGCGCATACACAAGCAAATCAAATTTACACATTACACACACTGTTATTATCAGTATGATTTACTCCCTCTTTTTTCCGTCTATGTGAAATCTGTCTCTGTAAATTTTTAACTTAGGCAAGTCACCCTAGGCCTTAAATTACCACTGACAACAGTGTATGAATGATATGTGCTAGAAAAATTGCCGTGTATAGAAGCTTTGTATGAATGTGCGTGTGAATGGGTGCATGTGACTTGTATTGCAAAGCGCTTTGGCCATATAAATGGTCACAAATCGTGCATTTGGGTAAACTGACTCAAAATTCCTGCCCATCTACCTCTGGCAGGATTTAGTGAAGACAAATGCACCTCAGACATCCTTTTCCCTTGAACCACATTTTTCATCAGTTGAACATGTCTAACAGTCCCGCAAAAAGGAGATTAGTAATGTGTGATTTTTCCAGTCGGGCTGTGCTTAAGCCTGGTGGGAAACGGGTGCAGAATGCTATGTTTCTAAACTCTTACAGCCACCAGTGAAATGATGAGATCTGTGTTAACTCGTTATTTAATAGGAAGATATAAAACATATATTTGTTTTGTTGTAGTTCCCCCATTTGAGGACTTAGAGGAGGATGCATCACCTATCCCTGAGTCAGATGCCTTGTCTTTGTTAGTGGGAAGAATGAAGGGGATTCAGGGTCACATAAACTCCTGCTATCTTGATGCCACACTCTTCAGGTAAAACCAGTTCGGGGCATTTCATTCTCAGGTATCACACTGTCGCCAACTCAGATCCGATTTATTCATATTATAATATATATATATTGTATATAATATATTCATATACAACCAAAAGTAGTATGGTGAACTGTATTCACATAAGCATTGTGTTGATATAAGAGAGTGTGTTTATTTTTCTTCTTTTCTTTCCTCTCATCAGTTTGTTCAGCACATCTGTGACCTTGGATCATATCTGCCAGAAGCCTGCTGACACGGAGCAACCCATAACCTGCACTCTGAGAAAAATAGTCAACCGTTTACGCAGGTATAAACACTGTCTTCAAGGCAGTTTGTGTTTTTTATCTTTTCCTTTTTCCTCAGGATCAGCCACTTTGCAAAACAAGAACATCGTGACATTGTAGATAATGTGAACTGGTAAACATTCTCTCTATCTTAATATTATGGGTACTCCTGTTTTCACAATCTAAAACTGAAGGTACATACGGTTGAAGCCTTCTTACAGTAGAAGGTGTGGCTTTGTGTTTACTCTTGATTGCTTTGGCGTATGTGGCTGTTCCATTGTGTGCGTTTGTGTGATTGCGTGATGGCTGATGGATGTATTTTTTGCAGACAAGGATTTGTGCCAGCTGAGAGTGTGATGAACTTCCGCAAACAGCTTGGCTGCGACACATTTCAAACAGAGGAAAAGGGTATGTACCCATATCTTATAACATGCATTGATTAAAAGAATTCTTTCAATAGAAAGCCATTGCAACACAACATATGACCCCTGATATTAAAGTGCCACATTTTGAATTGTTTTGCTTCACTGCAGACCCAGAGGAGTTCATCACAGTCCTCTTTCAGAAGGTACTTTGCATGGAGCCACTGCTCAAGCTCAGGTATGAAGTCGCACTCAGCTCAGTGTAAAATACCGTGTGGCCTTTGCCTGCGTAAAATTGAGTTACTTAAAAGCGGTTCCCTTTCTAGATCGAGGCGTGAAACATCTCAGGGTGCCTACACCTTTCAGATCTTTCTAGAAAAGGAGCAGATGGGACAGATGCCCACCGTCCAACAGCTGCTCGACACATCCTGCCTGTCAGGCGACCTCAAATTTGAAGAGGTGAGTGTTGCTCATTATCAGGCAAAAATGACCAAGAGAGTTGATCAACTTTTTCCTCTATACATTTCTGTAACCCCAATATTGCCTTCTCCATTTGTCCCCCAGATGCCATCCTGTCTAATTGTTCAGATGCCGAGGTTTGGAAACAAGTACAAGATGTTTTCTCACATCATTCCCTCCACGGAGCTGGACATCACAGATCTTCTATACAACTGTGAGGAACTGGTATAATCCGCTGATTCATATCGTCGCATGTGAATGGAAACCTTTCTTTTAACAATGTTTTTGTCGCGCTTTAAGATGCTTAAGAATCCCCCTACTCTTCCCAACAGCCCCAAGAGAATGTTTTGTCTGTGGGCATTTGGCAGAGTACGAGTGTCTTCAGTGTCTACCGGATCGCAAACTGCAGCCAGGAAGAAGCAAACAGTACTGCACCACCTGCAACACACAGGTAAACCAGATCTATTTTAGTTGTCAAGTTTCCCAAAATGACCATACATCTCCAGTAAAACTTTCTTAAATTTTTTTTTTACAGGTGCATAGTCATCACAAACGGCAGGGTCACTCCCCCATAGCACTACAAGTTCCAGCAAATGTAGCCTCTGACACTCCTGTGCCCAGACACATGATGCAGCTGTTTGCCGTGCTCTGCATTCAAACCAGCCATTACGTGTCCTTCGTCAAATACGGCCCTGACCCTCACTCCTGGCTCTTCTTTGACAGCATGGCAGACAGATGCGGTAAGATGGATTTCACCTTGTTTCATTTACTTCTCTTCTTACTTCTCATTTGAAAATTATTTTATCCTGATGTTCGTGCAAACACTGACTTGTTTTGGTTTCCCTGTGAAGTGAATACACATGACTTTCTGATAATGCTGCCGCGACAGTATTGGATAAAGATAAACTCTGACGCATGCGACTGCCCTTTATCTCTTCTTGAGCGCATGTCTGATCTTAAGGCCGCTCATTCTTACAGGGGACGATCAAAGTGGCTTCAACATTCCTGAGATCCGGGCTTGTCCGGAGCTGGGGGACTTCCTGTCCCAGTCAGAGGAGGAGCTGACTTGGGCCAACCCCTCCCAGACTCCCGAACTAGTGCGCAGGCTGCTGTGTGACTCCTACATGTTTTTATACCAGAACCCAGCCAGGCCACTTTCGAAGCCAAACCATCAGGAGCCTTAAATGCACAAGGATGAGGGCACAATGTTCTCACAACAGTGTCCTTATAACCTTGTAACTCTGCCTAATCAGCAACATTTTGCGTTGGTTACTACATCCAAATAGCAGGAACTGAAGTGGATGTTTTTTTAAAGTCGTGGAAAGAGATGAGATTTCTCAAGAGAAATATAACATTGACTTTGATATTTGTCAGCTGATGTTGGTATGTAAGGAGAGAAAGGATAGGCAGTGACAATATAACACTTTGCTCTGTCCTGTTCAGAATTTCCTTCTGTTCCTCTTGAATGTCTTGTTGGGTATTTTCCAATTATTTATACTGTTTTTATTATTTGAGGAAATTGTAGCATCTCTGTGCAATTGTTTTATTTTCTGTTACTTTGTAAATTAAACTTCACTTAAGTAACTTGGTGACATGCTTATTTTATGTTTTACAATTTTATTTTTGGATTACCACTAAACACTCACCGCAGCCTCTCAGATCTGAGATCCATAATGTATTATTTTCACCCCAAAAAATGTTAAAGGAGCAGCAGTAGAGAATCTGTAAAAAAAAAAAAAGGCAAACACCATATTCTTAATCTGATGCTACCACCAAAGCGGATATACCACAGAATATAAATGTGTGCTTTTGTAGCCTCTTATAGCATGGACTAATATGTAATATGTATGGAAAACGGTCTAAATATAAAGTCTGAACTAAATCTTATGAGTTCCGACAGAAAGTAGTGTTATGAGGCTCTGACACGACAGGATTATTGTAGAAGGTAATGCAATGGACTGCAACGCCCTCTAGTGGATGGGAAGATTATTCCATTCAGAGTCTGCAAAAGGAATTAATCCCAAGTGTGTACAGTAATATGATAACAGGTTAATTGACCCACACTAGTACTGTATAGTAGGAAAATGTATTGACGAAACATATTATTGGCTTTGAAAATTAATTAAGCACTGTAATTTAACAAATATTCCCATTTAAGCTACAGTGTCATTGTAAAAGCCTTGAATAAAATGTAGAAGTCATATAAATACTGGTGAAGCAAGACTAGATTTACAGTTCAGTGACAACCTGTTAATCGGTTTGAGACCCCTAATAAACACATGACACTCTATTTACCATCATAAAGAGCACCTAGTGTGAGACTGAAAACTAAATTTTTAGGGAACTTTCCAAAGGTTATTAGTCTGAATTATGACTTTTGATTTTCAGTTCACAGTGACAGGTCAACTCCATAGTGTGAACCTTGTGTGTCAGAGAGGTAGAGAGCAGCATATGGATCACATAATGGAAACATCACACCAAGGCTTTGACGACAGCCTTAACTGGACCAACATGTGTATATGAACATTTGCCCATTGTGTCAATAATTCTGATAAACTATGAAATACATGTTGATATGCATAATCACTAAATGACATGAGGGTGAGAGGTTCAGAAGACCTTATGACTGAAAAGACAGATCTCTGACTAGATGATGATGATGATGATGATGATAATGATGATTGCTGTTGCTATTTAATATTAGTTATGCCTATTATTGAAATGTGTGCACAGAGCGACTCCTTCCTTTTCCCCTCATTCACTCATTAGATGAAGAGAATCGGAACAACAAACGGAGTGGAGCCCTCTGCTTTGCTTGGAGCACCGCGTGTTCCTGATGCATGTGTACCCTCCGTCAGCACTGCCTGTCTGTCTGTCTGTCTGTGTGTGTGTGTGTGTGTGTGAGAGACCATCAGGGCCTGGACAGCAACACGTTTTTGTCGAGAGGAGGAGCTCATTTTAGGACGCATGCGCAGTAGCGCACAATTGAGACTTTACTCTTACACAACCGTGCCTTTTCTTCATTCTGCCTGCACGTACTCGCCGGTGTGTGGTCACCCTCCACGTTTTTAATTTTTTACTTTCCCCCACCCCAAACAAACGCGCAGGAAATGAGTGGGGACCATTCCCACAACGAGGACCAGGTAACGTGAAGTGTGTTCTGTGGTGTCATCGCTGCTGGTCAACGGACACAGATCCTCGCTCGCCGTTTAATATGTTTGGTTTTGACAGGGTAACTTGCTAACTGTGTATAGTGCCTGCTAGCGCACGTCTTGTCGTTAACAGTGTGTTGGCAAGTTTCCCCACGTTTGTAGTTGTAATGTTGCGGTGAGTCGCCATCTAGTTGGTGTCCAGGTTGATGTGGCTCGGCGTGAACTCAAAGACAAAGTGGGGTAACGCTACATTTCGACCGGGCGCTAGCTGTAGCCAATGCTAGCCGTAGCGGCTTCGGCGTTAGCCTGCCAAGCCATATTCCCATCCACGTTAGCACGTTAGCACCTTAGCCGAGCTAGCAGGCTAGATAGCCAACTGGCTTTGCCGTCCAGCAAGTTCAAAGTTAGTTAGCCGGCTAGTTAGCCACAACGGAATGTAACATTCATCTGTCTTTTTGTTTTTCAGATCGACTGTGGCTCTCGAGTCAATGGTAAGTTCGTGGGGGGTGAGCTGAGAAGTTAAAATGAGTGTTTTCCTCTTGGTCTGACTTGTGTATACTGATCAAATGCAACGTTACGGTAGTTCTCAGTAGAGGACAGAAATGGCGTCCAGAGACTAAGTCCTCTGTCTCACTCACAAGCGCCTATTGTTCAAAAGGGAGGTCTCGTTAGACCTCTTCCGCTGTCAATTCTCTCGGTTGGAACCATTCGTGGCACACACGTTGAGGTGTTTTATCGGTTTGTCGCGTCCGATTCTCTTGTTGGTGAGCGCGTGATGCCGCATTTCCCACCTGAAAGTGAGGGTTTGGGGGTTGAGGACTTAGTCTCTGCGCCATTTTCTTTTTCGCTGTAGCGGCCTGACTGCTGCGAGCTGAACCCAGGCTGCGAGGTGCAGATGGCTGTGGAGGAGAAACGCGAAGGCATGGGGCTTCGTTTAAAACCCCATGTGGTGACCAAGAACGTCATGATTCTTCTTACGAGCGGTCTGAAAAGCCCTCTCCGTTGCTGAGGCTCTCATCGTTTCATTTCAGCCACACGATAGCAGAAAGTGGATCTTTAAAAAAAAAAAAAAAAAAAAAAAAGGAGAAAAAAAAAAGTTGAATCTACATTGAGGTAGTAGACATTCAGTTTTAAATGGCTCTGTAATCCATCATTACACTGCAAACTGTAGATGAATTACTGGCTATTAGATCGCCTTGACATTTTAAAGTATAAAGTTAGTTTTTGTGCCCATATCATTAGAAATCTATTTACTTTGTTTGTGTCTGTTTCTCGTGGGGAAAACTTTTAGTTTTGACTTGGCTGAAGGATAACACGTTCTTTCCCAGATGATGAACCATTACACATAAGGTTTAAAATCTTCAGGGTGTCTAGTATGAGACAAAATCATTACACTTAGTATTTAAGACTCTTGCAGCTCAGTGTGGGGGATTATTTATATGAACTGTGCTTGTCTGTGCACCCTTAATGCAGAAATCATCTGGACAACCACATCAGTCCCCTTTTTTGGGTTTTTTTCATTCTGCAGCGCGGGACACTTGTCTGTGATACATGAAGGCCCTTGCCTTCCCATTGAGTTGTGAGTGTGGCATTTGTTCCCTTCAGACCGGACTAGACAGTGTCACCGTACCAAAATTAACATGCAGGTGTGACATTTTCTACAACATTACTATGACCTGGCTCCAAAAAGATGACATGGTTAGGATTCAATACACAGCCATTTGTGGACACATGTTGTACTTATGCATAAATTAACCGACTATTGTTTGCTAGTGAGCGACACAGGTATATTCTGAATAGGTATTTTATCTGTCAGCTGAGAACTGTGGGGTCAGATATGTTCTCCAGTGCACCTTCAGTTATGTGATGTATTTCAACAGGGTCTGTGCATCACGCAATGATTTGTCTTGGATCTGAAAGGAGAGCAGAAATAAAAATCTGTCATCTTCTGACAATGGGTCAACAAAGATGACCTTTTCTTTTTACAGTGATTAAATGCAACAACAGAGGTCAACTTGTTACTGTTTTTTTTTGTGATTCTTTTAGACTGAACCACTCACTGATTTAATTTTTTCAGCTCGGACATATGAGTTATGCTTGTCTTACACTAGCGTACAAGAGGAATATGGACACAATGTTTTATAGACCTGTTCTTCTCAGGCTATTGGCTTATCGCCCTGTTTGATGGCACAATTTGGGTTAACTTTTCCTAAACATTCTGTAATGGCTCACAAATTAAAGGGTGACAGCCTACCTTGTTCACTTGCATGTTTCAACCTGTCAGTAGTTTCATATTGTCTCAAACAATGAGGCTCATCTGGGCAGTAGGAGGAGCTGAACTACCTTGTAATAGATTTTCTGTTTACTTGCTGCGTGATGTTCAGATTGTGAAGCACTTTCTTCGTCTCGGCCACTCGTATTGATTCATACTTTGGCTAGTATTAAGTAGTTCTTGGTCGTAATGGGTACAAAGCAGTCCCACCTTCATTCAGCCTATCCTCTCAGTCAATGTCTTGTTTGCTTTAATGAACGTAACGCTCTTCTCTTCTCAGACTCTCACAAGCATAAAGACAAGTACAGAGATAAGGAACACAAACATAAGGACCACAAAAAGGATAAGGAACGGGAGAAATCCAAGCATGGCAACGGGTATGGCATGTGCGTGCGCGCGTGCGTGCGAGCGTGCGAGCGACTCAACTAATCATAAATACTTTTGTTGGTGTCTGCTCAAAGTGGACCGGATAGTGTAAGCCCAAACCTCATGTCTTATTAGTTTTTGTGTCTTTAATTATAGCGATTACAAAGACTCCTCTGACAAAAAACACAGAGACAAGGAGAAGGAAAAGATGAAGCACAAAGATGGCAGCGCAGACAAAATCAAGGACAAGCACAAGGAGAAGAAGGTGAATTAATTTGCCATTAATTTGTGGACGAATACATGTGTGGTTGTACAAATAACGTTGTCTTTTTTCGGGTTCACAATTGAATTGAATTATCCAACTATCAAATCATGCACTCCTGTTCATGGCCCTGAGCTATTAGAACTGAGCAAAATGTGTTGCTTATTATTTGTTTGCTTCTTCTGTGTCGATTATGATAAAACTGACAAATGTCCCCCGAATTAGGGCATGGAGATGTTCACAGGAACTTTGTCTTGGTGCCACAAAGATGTACTTGTATTTCAGCGGAATTCAAATACTTGGTTTGCCTCCTCCCTTCCTAAACTTAGACAACAAACTTGTATTCAAATATGGAGGATGTTGAGTTCACTTGGTATCATGACATTATACAGGAGCTGTGCAGATCTTGCACCACTGAATGATAGAAGCCACCAGAGATGTGATCTGAGGCTACGATAACTAGATGAATTAGATTCTACCACAGGTGTGTTTATGCATAGAAGTAGAAAAGGGCGTTTATGATTAACCATTTGGTGATGACTACTGTCATAGCTTTGTGTGAAACATCATAGATGTTTATGATCTCTTGTTAGACTTGGTTTTTATGTCATTGACAATTTGTGTGTAAACCTTTTCAGATAAAGCTCCTTGATGGTAAAATAAAAAAGGAAAAAGAGAATGGCTTTGCCAGGTACGAACCCCACTTTTCTCCCATGTGCTCTGCGTAGGCTACCAGCAGATGCATTTCATATGAAACTAATTGTAATTTGAATTGCTTTATTTTGTGCAGCCCCCAACATGTGAAGTCTGAGCCTGAAGATGACTTTTACTACTCTCCTAAACACGAGAAGTCTCTAAAAAGAGAACGAGATGATGACAATGAGTAAGTGGCCTATGCCGTTAGATTTCATACATGTGTTCTGTCTACTTCATATTGTTAGGGAATCAATATAATTCGCAGAAATTTGATGTATCAGATTTGAGACACCGGCTTCTGTTTTTCAGCTCTGAATTCAAGCCCAAGAAAATAAAGACCGAAAATGACAAGAAGGCAAAGAAAAGGAAACAAGAAGAGGTAGGCAAAGGCCACAACATCGTACAAACCGGGTGTTGGATTTCAATTTTCTGTAAATGATGAAGAGCTCCTGTATTATATTTTGAAGTGCACAATTAGCCTGAAGAATTGGAGAGACCTGAGTCTGTTTTTCTCCCTCCCTGAAAAACTCAGTTTCTCTTCCCTTCTTAGGACATAAAGTCTAAAAAGATGAAAAACAAAAAAGGAGAAGTCGCTGATGGAAAAAAGAAAGCAAAGAAAGAGCCAGAGGAGAAGTGGAAATGGTGAGTTAGTCATGTCAGCTACACAATACCTAATCATCAGTGTGGTGATGGGTACACTTTGGATGCATTGCGTGTTATCGTGAAATGTAATGCTTTTGTTTCCTTCCTGTATTCAAACTCCTTTATTCGGTTGCTTCCAGGTGGGAAGAAGAGAGATACACCGACGGTGTCAAATGGAAGTTTCTGGAACACAAAGGGCCAGTGTTTGCACCACCATACGAGCCTGTTCCCAGCAATGTCAAATTTTACTATGATGGTGAGATTGAATTCTCACCCTTTAACACAAGATAAGGACAATAGTGTTTGACTCCAAGGAGGCAGGTGTAAATTCTAGTGGTAGCTAAACTTTGTTTTTGCATATTGCAGGTAAAGTTATGAGGCTCAGCCCAGAAGCAGAAGAGGTGGCCACGTTCTTTGCAAAAATGCTGGACCACGAATACACCACAAAGGATATTTTCCGCAAGAACTTCTTCAAAGATTGGAGGAAGGTAGGAAAAATGCAACTTCCTTGATCAATTTATGGATATATGGGTTTGTTTAAAGATTCCTGTTTCTGAGTGTACTGTGGTGTCGCCGACACAGGAAATGACCGCAGAGGAAAAAAGTAAGATCACAGACCTGAAGAAGTGCAACTTCGGCGAGCTGAGCGAATACTTCAAGGCACAGTCTGAAGCCAGAAAGTCCAAGACAAAGGAGGATAAACTGGTCAGCTGCTACATATGTCCTGATCGTAGATGCACTTGATGTAGCCCCTGTGTTAACACTGTTATCGATCCAATATACATATGTTAAGTCAAGAAACTCTTGTCCCAAGAGGGTCAATTCAAATGCACATGGAGTAGTTGTCTACTACAACTACTAGAAACAAGGCAAAAACAACACCAGAATAAAGAATGGGGGGGAAAAACGCAAACAACTGTACAAATTCAAATTAAAAACAAGGACAACCGTACAGATTAAAAAAAGATGCCAGCATCAATGCAAATCGCTACAATAAAATTGTAATGAGGTTTATGTGGCAGTGAGGTGTATATATTATCAATGAGATGGCTTAAATGTGCAGCGGCTGCTACAGTTTAAGGTACATATGTTGGTGCGGTGTATGTCTATCGTGAACACATGCTTTTTTTTTTTTCTTCCTTTATCTCAGCCTCTTCCTCCATGGGATCTCTTTCCCTGTTAAAAAGGAAAAGTGGCCACTCAAAGTAAAAGTGGGACAGTTTTTACACATTGTGGTGTCCCTGCCATGGGACATATCCAGAGCAGGGTGGTCTATAACCTCCAATAAAAGTTGCATAGGGTTTGCAAATCTTCTCTAGAGCAATGTATGATTTTAGCCAAATAATTACATTATAATCACAATTATAATTAAAGCATGCAAACCTTTTCTAGTAGCCTCCTAAATAAAGAAATTATGGAACTATAATTAGCCAAAATATGGGCACTTAAATAAGGTTTCATGTTGTAGTCTTTCCTTTTCTTCAGGTGTATTAAGGATTTTTTTTTCAACCCTATTTGATGTCCTGCTTCTCTGCCTTCTTTCAGAAATTAAAGGAGGAGAATGAACGCCTCTTGCAGGAGTACGGTTTCTGTATCATGGACAACCACAGGGAACGCATCGCCAACTTTCGCATTGAGCCCCCGGGCCTATTCCGCGGCCGTGGAGACCATCCCAAGATGGGCATGCTCAAGCGTCGCATCAGGCCTGAAGACATCATCATCAACTGCAGCAAGTGAGCGACGGGTTGCTGGTTTTTTTTTCATTCGTCTGTTGAGTGTTTGTAACGATCTAAATGTTAATGTGTTCCTCTCAGGGACTCCAAGTACCCCCAGCCTCCTTCGGGCCGAAAGTGGAAAGAGGTTCGTCATGACAACAAGGTGACTTGGCTGGTGTCGTGGACGGAAAACATCCAAGGTTCCATCAAGTACATCATGCTGAACCCCAGCTCTAGGATCAAGGTACTTCAAGGACTACATGTCATTTTCGAGACATTTTTTAAAAACTGCATGTAATCATTTTCCAATGTTTTGGTAAAAAAAAAAAGTCTGCTTGCACTATGTTACTGAGAAGGGAACGTGCTGTACCGGGCAACATCGACTTTGACAACAACATGGTCCAGTCTAATTATTAGTTCCCCTCATCTCGTCCGTTGTTTGCTGCAGGGAGAGAAGGATTGGCAGAAGTATGAAACAGCCCGTAGACTGAAGAAATGTGTGGACCGTATTAGGAACCAGTACCGCGAAGACTGGAAGTCCAAGGAGATGAGGATCAGACAAAGGGCTGTGGCGCTATACTTCATCGACAAGGTGAGGTGTATTGCTATTGACGTTTTTCCTGTGCGAGTCGTGAATGTAATTGCTTTTTAACAGTGACTGTTACCCGCCTAGTTGGGTTCTGTGAGTTCTTTAACGCCGGCTGTAGTGAGGGTAATGTCTTTTTATAAGCTGGCTTTAATCCCTCTGTCCTGATGTGCTTTAGCTGGCTCTGAGAGCGGGTAATGAGAAGGAGGAAGGGGAGACGGCCGACACCGTAGGCTGCTGCTCGCTGAGAGTTGAACACATCAAACTCTATCCGGAGAATGACGGTCAGGAGTATGTGGTGGAGTTTGACTTCCTGGGTAAAGACTCTATCCGCTACTACAACAAAGTCCCTGTGGAGAAAAGGGTAAGGACCTTAAAGCGGTACTTTTAATTTTAAGTGTGCGATCTTTTCTTCTGTATTCACAGTTTGTTATGCCTCTTCTAGGTATTTAAGAATCTTCAGTTGTTTATGGAGAACAAAGAGCCTGATGACGACGTTTTTGATCGCCTGAATGTAAGAAAAACAACCCATAGTTTTCTTTGTAAATTTGTCAGTGAAGGTATATGACATAGAGGCAAAATAACTGGAGTAATTTTATCACCCGTAACTCCAATTTCTTTGTAAAACGATTCCACAAATTGTTTCCCCGCAGACTTCTATTCTGAACAAGCACCTTCAGGAACTGATGGATGGTCTGACAGCCAAAGTTTTCCGTACCTACAACGCCTCCATAACCCTGCAGCAGCAGTTGAAACAGCTCACAAATGGTACTGATCTAACTACCTTTTCAAGTGTTCCTAAAGCCAAATTTCTCTCATCCTCAATACTCAGTTAAAATGGAAGACGTGTATCTAAACTGCTTGTTTTGAATTAATAGTGGGTTTTGACTTGACTATTCTTGAGTCAACTGATTATTTTCTCTCAATCTAGTGGATGAGAACATTCCAGCCAAGATATTGTCCTACAACAGGGCCAACAGGGCTGTGGCCATCCTGTGTAACCATCAAAGGGCTCCGCCGAAGACATTTGAGAAGTCTATGCAGAACCTGCAGGCTAAGGTGAGGAAGTGTTTTGTAGACCCGTCCAAGTGAAACTGACATTTTAATTGGCAGTAAAATTTATTTTTTATCCCCCACTGCTTGAGTCTTGTTCTACTGTATAGCAGTTTTCAGACTTCACCTCTAGACGCAGTCTAGAGTAAACCGAGTATTCTGTGGTGTGTGTGTGAAGCACGTCAGAGGCAGGACATGACGCTAATCTCACTTTTGAAAGTGGTGTTTTTATTTACCGTCAATGACAGTGTGAATCTTCAGGAGATTCTCACACGGGCTCACTCGCACAAGTATCCAGAAATTGTACATGGGGGGTGGCGCTGGCAGGAAAAGTTCTGGAAACCGTCTGGAGCAACATTTGCGAACATGTGTTGTCACATACAGCCCTCTGGAGAAGATCAGGAAAATGTTGGCACTTCAGTGGAAGTCTGAAAGCAGCTCATGACTACTGCAATATGTTTATGATTAAAAACAGTACCGCAAATAGAAATTGGGTTGGAATGTATTTTACCCGAGTAGTTTTTTTTTTTTTATCATTATGGGAAATGCATTGAGAGAAAAAATCGTTTAGTTTTACATCACTATCTTGTTCCCGCCACATCAATTTTGAATTCTTAAATTTGTATAAAATCGTATTGACATGTGGCTTACAAATCTGTTTCTGTCCTATCTCGTAACAAGCGTTCATCGTGTTGTAAGTGTAAAACAAGTCAGAATAGAGTTTGTTATTTTGAACTAACCACTGTCTTTATTTTATTTTTATCATTTTTGTAGATTGATGCTAAAAGGGACCAGCTGTCTGATGCCAGGAGAGAACTGAAGAGCGCCAAGGCCGACGCCAAAGTACGGAGGGACGAAAAATCCAAAAAGTATGTATCAAAGGATTTGGTAAAGATGAAGTTTCCCCCTTGGTTGTCAGTGTTGACCACGTGTTAAACCATCTGCACTTCTCCTCCGTAGGACCGTGGAGACAAAGAAGAAGGCAGTTCAGAGGATAGAGGAGCAGCTGATGAAGCTGGAGGTGCAGGCGACCGATCGCGAAGAGAACAAGCAGATTGCCCTCGGCACTTCCAAGCTCAACTATCTAGACCCCCGCATCTCTGTGGCTTGGTAAGATTGTTTTATCTCGTATCTTTTATTATCCCTAAGATTATTTATTTGCTCAACCATCATTGACTGTGCTTAATCTCTGTCTGGTTTTGTCTCCTAGGTGTAAGAAATGGGCCATTCCTATTGAAAAGATCTACAACAAAACCCAGCGTGAGAAGTTTGCCTGGGCCATTGACATGGCAGATGACGACTTTGAATTTTAAATCCCGGTTTTAGTGGTTTTAAATGATACACTCTTTTTTTTTTCCCTCCCTTTAAAAAAAAAAATAAATCTGATACTTGTTTTTATTTGTTAGCTTAGCTGAATTTTGCTCAATGGCCAGAACTGGCAACGAATTTCAGAAAGTCTGAGCAGAAAAACAATGGCGGCACGGTGAGATGAGAAGACAGGGCCATGATGAAATGGCAGGAGGGATGTTGTGGGTACTCAAAACATCTGTCTGAGATCAGGCAACAGGCTGAACTATACCCACAGTTGAGCAAAGGCATAGCCCCAGTAATCAGAAGACCCTTTTACCTTTGTCCCTCTCTCTCTCTCCTCAGGGGCTAAAACCCAACAATGCCTGAACTTTGAACTCTGTGGTCCTACAGCTACTGTGTTAAGCAAAAACAGAAACTGCTTTGTATCATTATTTTTTCTTTGGTCACTTGCTCTGTATTTTATCCCTTCCATGTATTATTAATGAATTCTATATTTTGATAGACAAAGATAAGTCGAATGAATTCCTTAAAATACACCCCACGCGCCTTTTTCAAGGAAATGTTGGCTTGACTTTTGAGGTGTGTGCGTGCATGTGTGTGTATGACGGGCTCGACCATGGAAGCTGTTTGTTTGGGTGAATATTTTAAACTGGACTATGTTGAATTGTTCAGCATGAAAGAGGATGTCTGGGCAGGCAAAGGGGGGAAATTACTACAACCATGTCAATATTTACTTAAGCAAGCAGAATGTGAATATTTTGTTTTACATCCTCTATCAGGGACTTATTTTTCAGTGTAAATGTGAACCAATCATTTGTATCCTCTTGAGTTGCGAGCATCCTCTGAATCTCTTCATAGCCCTGTTTTTTTTAAATGATTTTAACTTAATTTAAAAATTATTCCAAGGAAAAAAACAACAACGTGCGCATCTGTTACTTGAAGATAATGCTATGATGATGTATTTTAAGTCGGAAAATTGAAAGTGTTTTTCTTCTGGAAGGGTAAGTGAGGGAATTAAACTTTGCCAAAAAAAAAAAATCACCAATCTGTTACAATTTAGGCAGTTTTTTGTTTTTTTTAAATTGTGTAAAGGTTGAGGATAAAGTAATGTAACATTTAATGTGAATTATCAGTTCATTTTATTCCACTCCGTTTTCACCTATGATAGGAACGTTGATGTAAGTAGCTGTAAAGTCAACAGCCTATTCCTGTTTTATCTTTTGTCATAGCCTTTGATCATGTTTTTGAGTTTAAATGCTCATTGTAGGTTGAAAAATGAATAAAATCCTACAAGTAAATATGCAGTACAATTTTTTTTTTTTTTAAATCCACTTTCGTGGCATTAGTTTCTTGTGTGTTTGTCTTTTAGGAAATGATCTGTCAAGTGTTTTGCCCAAACTTGGTTTTAAAACCACGGCCCGTCTCCCCGAGCAGCACAGCAGCCTGTTGGTTTTGGACGAGCAGCCACGGAGGTCTTGCCACAGTTGCAGCGTCCTCACATGTGCTTCATCAAACACATCTGATCACCTATCTCAAGAAGAGCTTAGGCTTTCCCTGAAAGCTCTCAGCCTTTCGCACATCCCGCTCGAGCTTTATGTCAACATGCAAACAAACGAATTTAATCTTCTGAATTAAACTGGGGTATTTCAAGTCCGCCATTGGAAAATAAACTGGGATGACTGGACTAAGTTGACCCTTGTACTTTTCCCTGTGATGTGCTCTTGTGCCCTCCTCGAGCAGATCGCTTCTCAGACATCTGGAGGGCTTGGGCTCCCGCCTTTGCCCATAACACACACTTTTCATTGAATACAGAGGTTTAGTCACCGTCTGCATACATACTTGAGACTAAATAACCCCAGATACATCTCGTAGACAAAATAAATGGGCCATTCTGGAAGGATTGCTTGCCATGGAAACAGACAGAAAGATTGTTCCTCCCCAGATCTGTGCTCTTTGTACTGTCGGCTTGTCACCAGCAGGTGAGGCTGTGTGCATTTCCCCAGTCCCAGTGCTTTGCATGTAGGGTTCACATTCATCACACTGAATAATTGACTTGTAATTAATATTCACTCACGGGTGCAAGGTGCTGCGCAAATAATGGGCTGTGGTCGCTTGGTGAGTATTCAGTTTATTCTGTAAAGATTCAGAAGTGTAGAAAGGATGATACAACAGTGCTTATGATCAGACTATTTCATAAAAGTATTTTTTTTTAATTTTTTTTTTTTTTTTAAAGTGATCATAACACCGCAAGTCCAGATTCCATTTATCTCAAACCAAAATAAATTTGTAACATTCGACACAAGTGCATACACTGCTGGTAGGAGATCAACCTCCAATTTCACTTTGGATGGTATAGCACCGTTCATAGCTATTAGCAGCTTGACAAAGATGCAGCTTAATAGGATTCATGTAGTGACGGTATGTTTATATAAACACAAGAAAAATTCAGAGGAGAGCAAAGATCTCCTCATTTGGCTCTCTAGCTAGCACAACATCTCACTCTGTCATTGTCTAGGGATCAAATTGATAATTTTGCTTGAAAACAACATTTCGCCAGTAACAATATTTGATACAATTACAGCTTAAAGTTAAACATCTCCGAGTGTACAGAAAGCAGCACAAGATTTTTTATTCATTTTTTTTTCACAGATATAGACCAACAGTGACCATTGATGCACTGGCTTGTTTTGTTTTTTTCTTCTCTTTTTTTTTCTTCTTTTTTTCAGGACAGCACAGTAGCTGGAAAGCAAGGTGATGGACAGACAGGTCATATAAACACATGGACAGAGCTGAGTAAGGCAACGTTAGCGTGACAGGCTTCTCTCTGTTCAGTTTGCAGGGCAGTGTAGTGTATTGATCTTGACAAAGCTGTCAATACCTTCAATGTGGGGCAGTGTGATTTTTTTTAGCATTGCTGTCATTAGTGCATTGTACAGTATATAGTCTCTTGCGTGTAGCTGAACTGCAACGTGACACCAACATTTATACAGATCTAAATAAAACAATGTTTGATTGCATCTGGACTTACAGTGACTATAGAAGAGTAATAGAATTGGAAAAAAAACCCCCAAATAACGGAAAAAGTTAAATTCAAGGCAGTGCTGAAGTACTGGTTGCTAAAAAAGTAAAAAATATCACAAAGCCAACAATAACAATTCCTTGACACATCTTTTGTTTGTCCAGTCAGTACAAACCCTCTTTTATAGTGCAGTTTCAATTATATATATATATATATATATATATATATATTATATATATATATATTTCTCCCTCTGACCCCAAACAATATCATTCGGCCGTATCCTATCCTATCTTCGCTCATTCAAGTCAGTTTTCCAGTCAGTGTGCGTCTTTTCTCTTTCTTTTCTTTGATCCCTCGTACTGACCTCATTGTGCACCCTCCCCACACAACCACAAAGAAGCATGAAAGGCTTAAACATCACAGAACTCAAAGGTGAGAAGTTCTTTCTTTTGACGATTGCAGGAAGTGATGGCAGATGGAAGAGAAGGCGGCAGAGGAGGAGGGGTGGGGGGTATTCACAGTTACAGTCAGAGTCCAACGGTCCAGCTACAATCACATCTGCTGTCATTATGAACACTCTTTTTTTTCCTTTTCGTTTTTTAAAACCACAGCCAGGGGAGCGAGCCAACCTTTAAACATCATGTTTCTCTGGCGAAACTGGGGCCTCCTTCATCACACCTCCAGCAGCTCCATCCTCAGGCGATCCCTATCAGCAACACACACACACGCGCACACACACACACACACACACACACACACACACACACACACGCACACACACACGCACGCACGCACACGCGTGTGAGTGAAAAACATGTGGGAGGGAGCAGTGTAAAAAGAGGCCTCTGTACGGGTTAACTTGCCTCCTGGAAACCTATCTCACCAAAGACAATTGTCATGATTTATTCACATATATTAGCATGCGCTCACAATCTATAATTCAACGCCCCAGACTCCTACTTATCTAAAAATAGCTTCTTAAACAAAACCTTTGATTGCCCGAATAAGCTACTCAGCGTGAGTACCTTTACACACTTCTCCTGCCTCCTTTTTACTGTACATCACGCCGCAGACGACTACAAACGAGCTGTCACGCTTTCATCACTCCGCCCCGGCTTTCGCTATTTTTTTGTTTCTGTGATTGATAAATAGCGCTCAGCGTGTAAAATATCGCAACAGCACTTGAATGAGAGGTGTCTCTTACTTCAGTAGCTTTTTATCACACTTTATAGATCGAGCACAATGACTGTAGTACCTGGCCTGATTTGCATCAGCCTGTTCAATGAGTGACTGACTGGCCACTGGCTGCTGTAGGTCGTCTGCTCTCTCTGACCAGGGATCCTGCAGGACTTCCGTCTGCGCTGACTCCTCAGCTTGGCCTTGCTCTCCATTCCGCTCAGACCCCATCAGACTGAGCAGCGGTGAGTATGAATCCTGCCACACAACCTGCTGCCCTGAGTTCAGTCCGGCTTCTCCTTCAAGGTGCTTGTTCACGTCTTTCTCTACAAGTTTCTTTTTGGCTGCTTGAGGGCCCTTCAGTGATTCCGCTTCGGCGTCTCCACGGCCCCTTGCTTCCTCCGACTCCGCGGGCAGTCGCTGATAGGTCTCCAGCCATTTCAGCTGCCCATTCTTGTTGCTGTACCTGCTGTCGCTGAACCAGCGCACCACCTCTGATTTGGGAAGGCCTGTCTGGACACTTAAGTCCTCATACTGCTGACTGCTGGGCCAGCGGGTATTGGAGAAAACCTGTCGGAGGATGTGCAGCTGTTGTGGGGTCTTGTTGCCCCAGGGGGGTGAGAAAGACGGCTGAGAGGCAGACACCTCGGCTACCTCAGACTTGTGTTCGTGATGTACAATCTCAGATGGAGTCCCGGGGTCGTTCGTCTTCAGCCTCTTAAAGTTGATCTTGATGGGATCAACTTTCAGCTCTGTGCAGCCTCTTTCCACGGCAAACGGATCCTCCTTAATGAGTTGCTGCAAGATTGACATGCCTTTTATTGGAAAGTTCTTGTTGCATTTACCCTCATCTAAAATGGATGAGATGCTTTTTGTAATGACAGTGGTGCTGGTGCTTTCAGTTGGGGATTTGCTGGCATGGTTCAGGTTAGGGACACTGTCATTACAGGTAGTACTGGGGTATTCACTGCTAATACTGTTGTTGGACTTGTGGACGTAGTTGTTGGCTTCCTTGTCGTGCCTTGCAGCGTGGGCCTGCTCTTGTGGACTAATGATGCCGCTGTTATGATTGTTACAGGCGATGCTGGATTTGCTGGTGTTGTTGATGATCACATGACTCTCTGTACTGTTTGAACCTTCCAATCCGATCGGTAAACTGTTGCTTTTGTCATTTGGTTTGCCGTTGGTGTCAGCAACACAGTGCTCATCATTATTGCTAATGTTGGTAGCGCAAATGGCAATGCTGTTGATGCTGTTTGTCAGGCTGCTGTTGTGCACCGGCTTCCTGGCGACAGTCTCACCACCATTACTACTGCTGGAATAGCTGCTGATGCTGCTGCTACTACTGCAACTACTGCTGCTACTGCTGCTCCGACTGCTGCTGGTGCTACTGACATAACCACTGTTTCCAGCCATGTCCAGGCTGATGCCATTGCTCTTGACAGTCTCCACAGTGGGTTGAGTATTCTTGGTCAGTACCTGTGTTGTTCTGACTACGGGTGGAAATCTTGGGGGGGCAACTGGAGTAGAATACGAGACCCTGGTGACGTGGGGGTTGGTTGACATGCTGGCCTGCGTGGCCATGACTCCGAGAGGCCTTGTTTTTATACTGCCATAGGGAACTTTGGCCATCTGGAAGTTTGGTCCTTTTAAGCCTGGCTGGGCAGTGACAGTGTGGTGGCTTATTATGTGATTGACTTGCCGTTGTGTTGCAGGTTGCTTCTGAGGTGCTCCACCTTGGAACACGGTGTTGAACATCTTCCTCCTTGCCTCTTCGATCTCTTCAGGAGACCAGCTTATGCCTTGCTTGAGCCTTTGGGCAGTAAACCATAGTTTGATCTGCTCTTCAGGGAACTCTGAGACCACCGTTAGGTAGCAGAGTTCGGCTTTGGTCGGGTAGGGGAACTTGCCAAAGGATGTCTTCAGAAAGCTGCTGGTGTCCATAGCAGCATTGTAAGTGGGGATGCTGCTGAGAGGGATCATCACCTTTGGAAGGTCTTTATTGGAACCGGAAGAAGGGGGGGAGTAAAGGGAGGGAGTGTGCTGGTGAAAGACTTGGTTGGGCACTGTCGTCTTATTCACATGTGTGACAGTGGTCCTCGGCATAGCTGGGGCGCCAGAAACACTGAGAGCCCCGTTTTGGAGTTCAGGCACATTTGTCAGCATGCTGGGGTCGACATCCTTTCCAGTGTCTATCTTACGTACCTCCACGGTGTGAGAAACCACAATCTTTTTGTGCTCCCCCTTGGCTTTCATCATCTTTGCAATAGGTGTTTTGGTGAGGGAGATTCCAGATTCTCTGTAGTCTTTTCCGCTTTCCGTGAACAGACTTTGTTCCACAGTTGTTACTCCATCCCTCTTGTTGACAGTTAGGGAGGCAGTGACCAAGCCCTCCATTATCTTAGGATGGGCATTGGCATTATGCAGAGCCAGAGCCTCAAAGCGGACGACGGACACCCCACAGTTCAGGCAGTAAAAGGTGGGTAGGGCCCTGAAGTCTAAGTGGCAGTTGTGCATGTGATCCAAAAAGTAGTTTAGATCTCTTGATTCGAAACGGCAAGTGGAACAGCTGTAGGTACCTCCTCTTTGCATCTCACTGCCACTTTCAGAGGAGCTGTGAGAGAAATGGCCAGACTCTTCTCCAGAGATGCTGAGAATGCTGTCCTCTGGGATGGTTGGTAGGAGTTCTGGTAGCGAGCCCAGTATGATTTCCTCACGTACATGTTTGGATTTGGATGGTATCATGCAGGGTACAGTGGATTTCCTCTTGCTGGCCATTGTGCAGCCTTGTGCAGGTGGGAGAGAGAGTGATTGGTTGTCCGGTATGATGAGAACAGAGGGCGGGTGGATTGTGGAGAGGGTTGAATGGAGTTTAGTGTCATGGACCAGCCACTAGGATATCACAGTGTTGCTTCATGCCTTCTGCCACTTTAGGACTCCTGTCACATGGACACATTTAACAGCTCCCGGGGAACCTGTGAGGATAGAGTACAAAAAAGAAATGTGACTCTCTTACTCAGCCCATATTTAATTTAATGTACGACACAGTCAGCGCATGGAACACAGAGATATAAATAGGAAAAAAAGAGTTTAATAATTAATCTTGAATATGATGCAAATGACGGACAAAAACCTACACAAATGTTAAGCTGAAAGCTGGAAATATTCATACATAGTCCTCTGAGCAGGAAGCAGAGGAAGCAATTGGCCACACACAAAGTAATATGTGTAGGTGGAAATACAGTGTGATCAGTGTAGGTGGTATTTATCAGCAATTACAGCACTGAACAAGGAGTACAGGGCTCTTCTTTTCAAAAAGCCATATGGTCTATGCTTATAATAGAAAATGAAGGTGACATCAAAGTACTGCTTAGAAAGGTGATGGATCTCACTCAGTCTCACCATATTATTTAAAAATAAAATAGAGGCAACTGAAAAATTATTATTAATATCTTTAAATTATATCTGGCTGATTTCCAGAATACTGAAACAATTTCATTTAGGAGGGCACACAAAAATGCTTTTCAATAATGAAAATTAGTTTGGCTTGGATTCTCTCTTTCTCTCTCACACACACATACACACATGTACACACACACTTACGCACACAAACACACACACTTCCACACACACTTCCACACACGCACATACTTCCACACGCACACACGCACACACACACACACACACACACACACACACACACACACACACACACACACACACACACACACACGTCTAATCAATACGGCCTGTCAGTGTTCTGGTTATTTACTAGGATTTACAGACTTCTGTCTAGCTGTCACTTTTTATGAATTCAGAAAAAAAGGAGCATAATAATCGCCAGAGCCAGAAACAGTCTAATCTCAACAATGTTTGTTGTTTTCCTTCACTGCTGCCATAGGGTTGGCTCCTCTTATTACTGATGGCATGCCTCCACAGACTTATTTTTAGCAAAGCCTGATGATATAAAAAAAAAATGTAAGAAGCACTTAGTTTAAAGCTAGAGTAAGACCATATGCAGTAAATGTGATGTCCTGGGTATGAATCAGGGTTATGATTTCATTTGCCAGATGCCACTTGCCTCCCTACAGGAAACGGTTATCATCAGTGAATATATATTGTTCACATTCCAAGTACTGTAGCGTTGGGATTTTGAGTGGGATGCACTTCACCTCTCCAAAGTGATAGTTGCTGGATAACTTTAACAGCTGTTTCACATTGTAACGCTGACTATAATATGCAAAAATATCCACACAGGGCTGCAAAAACACTGAAAAAAATTGGTACTCACTGCCTGTAAATTTAGATAATATTATTTTTAAATGATTTGTATTTACGCAGGGGCAAGAGAGCATCATTTTTGGTTGTTGTCATTTTTGCCAGTGAGAATAATTATTTTACTGTCTCTTGGTTTTGAGCCATGTTTGACATCAGATATTACAGCGTATCTTCGTATGTTTGTGTTCTGTTGAGGGCCTGAAGTATTCCACTGAGGTCTGAGAAGGTTACTGCAAACAAATCTGAAGCCACTTACAAGTCATCTCATCCTACATTTGTTCAACAAGCAGCATGACATCACCCGCGTGCAAATAATCACGGCACACAGATCACAGGCTGCTCAAATCCATTAGCAAACCACATGCAAAGATTTCCCATTCCTATAACACTCCAGCCATAAGCAGAGATGTGGATCGTATTGGCAGTGTTCAACATTTCTCCTCTTTCTGCTCCGCATTATGAACAGAAAAAAGACAACATGTCTCTGTTCAGTCACAAAGCCACAAATATTCAACAGAGCACGTGAGAAAAGACATTGGATACACTCCCGTCAGTGTTTTATTAGCGATACAGCTGGCTTTAATAGTTATTCTACAAAACATGTAAAACAAATGATGAGAAAAAAAAATCTCTGCGGACTGCACCCTCTACCCTCTGCGTGAACTTGTTTCACACACACACACACACACACACACACACACACACACACACACACACTTCACTTCTGTATATCTTATCATCTTCTATCCATATCATTCCAGCTTCACCTTCTCATGCAAACCCATTATTATTCTGGGAAAAAAATTATATCATCCAAATCCAGCCTTCTGTGGAAATCCAGCATACAGTACCGCAACATCACGTACTGCAGTTTCTTCAACATATATTTTCTCGTCACGCTGCTTTTGCACATACTGAAAAGCACTTTAACGGACTTTCACTGCATCCACGTGCGTGCTCACCATGGCCGTCTGGATGGTAAATAAAAGATGAACCTGTTCCAGAATTAAAGCCCTCAAATGACGGCACCAAACCGCACACACTGATCCAAGACTGTGACATCCCCCTTGTAACTACCTCTTTGTCATTTCTACTGAAGGCTGCTGCCAATGACAGAAAGAACTAAAACAAAACAAACAACAACAAAAACTAGGTCACAAGCATCTTATGCAGTAATCCCGGTTCACTGCATCCAGACGTGGGCATGTGTTGTAGCCGCCAGAGAGGTCATGATATTCTCTGACGGTACACTCGATTAACCCCTGGTGAGGACACGGCGTTCATTGAGTTTGTTCCACTGAACCAGGGATTTGGAAGTCAGCTTTCATGCATCAGAGGGATGGAGCCACCATGCATATCTGAAAAATCTGCATGAGAGATGCCATTATGTTATAGAACTTTGTGAAACATCTGTCATGTGAAATTTAGGTGATGGAGAGGGTAATGTGGTCCTGGTGGTGAGCTGTGACCGGTGCAGCAGCATCCAGGGGGGACGCCGGTGTGCAATGAGACAGGCGCTGGCCTGGTACAGAAGCTCCCCTTCCCTGGAAAGAAACCCGCTTTCTGCATGAGAAAACCCAAGACAAGCCAAAAGTTGAGAAAGGTTACGTAAAGAATCAGGTCACCTATCAAAAGAATGAGCTGCTTTATCGGGCCAGTGAGACGTGCGATCAGACACAAGACATGGGATCCCAGACAGGGAGCCATTGAATGGTTCCCTGTGAAAAGCCAGGCCTTGTGTTTCAGTGGTGAGTTAGACAACACTCAGACGATCGCTGTCCCCGGTGTGTCGTATGTCCTCGCACTGGCACAGGGGGATGGGAAAGTCTTTTCATCTCTGCGGACCAGGGGAGTTGTATCTGAAGTGAGGGAAAGTGGCAGAGCTCTCAGAAGTGCTTTCTCGAACACCCACGCTCAGCGTAAGCAGAGGGGCCACATCGGCAAACTAAAACCACATTTCAACCATTCAACTTTTCAAAAAACAAGCGTTTCAAAACAAATGGGATTAGGTTAGGCTTAAATTCTGATGGGGTTTATACGTTGTGCCTGATTTAATAGCAGCTTTAAGATATACCGAGGGAGCCTCCCTTATGTGCGCTCACACTTTAATTTACATAACAATATTATATTTACATCTCATTGATATGGATTTAATTGTATTCTTTATCATTTGAAATGGCAAACAGCTGAGTGGGCTGCTGCCATTTTCCACAAAGCAATTGAAAAAGAAAAAGAGTAGCACGCATCCTCTTTCATCACCTCATAAACTGCTGCAGCGATTACAATATTACAACACGAAAAACATGCCCAATCTACAGCGAGCTGCTGCCAGCGGGAAGGGAGGCGAGGCTGCAAGGAGGGTTGCTAGACATTAAAATTTAATTCAAAATAGTCCACTGATTCAGACACTCCCAGATTGCCGGGTCACCTACAGTTGACATTAACAAACAGAGATTGGTGTGTTTTGTTGTGCCGCCTGTCACATGAATGGGAATGTGGAGGCTGTAGGAGGAAGGACAAAGGAAGACAAAACTCAGACATCTGGGAATGAAGTGAGAGGATGACTGATGATGATGACAGGCTGTGCTGTTTCAATATTCCTCCCCGCTGACACCTCACAGGCACACGTCTCCACACACCGTCCTCACACACTCCCTCCTCACCTCTGCAACATTTAGCACGTGCACGGCTCTGAAAAAATCTTCCTTTGAACTGAACAACTGCCAAGGAGCCGCTTGATGCGACAGTTGCGGAAGAGCTTAAAAAAAGAAAAAGAAAAAAAATTCTTTCACTTATGATAATATTTATTTTGCGTGTAATTTGCTCTGACAGTGATCCGTGGCTGTCTTGAGAGTCTGTTTTAAAAAAGCAGCCCCCCAAAAATCCTGGTGTCCACTGGGGGTTGGGGCTGAGAAGGGGGGGGGGGGCTCCTGACAGATACATTTGAACGACCAAAAAAAAAAAAGAAAAGAAAATCTGTTTAGTGGGAACATTTTCTGCCAAATCCAAGTCCATTAAATAGATTAACGTCATGTGAGTGGATCAGCTGGACACCCAAATATAAGCCAGAGACAGAGAGCAATTACTGTCTTGCACAGAAAAGAGATTGAGAACAATGGCGCCTCATTTATAAGAGAAACGTGATCCAGTGCTGGGAGCCTTTACACGGCCGACTTTCTAATTGCGATTGTTCTTGTTTTCCCGCGTGTCTGGGTGTCTCCTGTGTCCATCTGGCTGCCAGAGTGCACTAATGCGGGGTTCCTTTTGACAGTAAGGGTGGACGTCTTTGTGTGTGAATGGCACTGTACGCTTGCCACACGAATAAGTTTCCGATTCCAACTGTTACGTGCGCTGAAAAACAACGGTGACAATAGTCAGCGGGTCATTAGCACGGCGCTAATACAGCCCGAGTCCACGCTCTCTTCACCGCCCGTCCAGCTGAAGATATGCAGAGACTACCAGTGTGTAGTCTCTGTCTCCGCTGCTTGGGTTTGTTTTTTAAAAAAAATTTCTTTACATGGGTGTGTTTGTGTGCGTATTAGTGTCTGAATGTCTGAGACGCAGGTGTTGTCAGCCATCTCATCCTCCTCCTCCTTCTTCTCCTTCTCACACACACACACACACACACACACACACCCTTACCTCCGTGACTGCAGCCTTGTCCATTGGGAGACTGGTCGGTGGTGCCACTCATGTGTTAACATTGCCATGGCAACCCCTTCTTCCCCTTGCCCACCACGCCACACACACAGCGGAGTCACTCGCCCACACCCACCAACCTCAACACACACACACACACACACACACACACACACACACACACACACACACACACACACACACACACACAAACACACACACACACACATACACACTGAATTCCTTGGACTGCGTCCGGTGCACAAAAAAACTTAATCCACATGCCCTGCCAGCCATCTTTGAAAAGTCCATTCATGGTTTGAGTGTCTTTCATTTAACTTTGGGTGAGGTCCGCGACAATAACTCTGCCTCTTTCTTTCTTGACGAGGTTGTAGCGACACTTAAATCCCGGCTCTGCTGTTCTCGTGTGTGACAGCAGCTGATCAAAGACGTATCGCAGCTGTACACACCACAAATGACCTACCGTCACTGTTATTGTCTTGGTAAATCACTGCTGAGGCCTGGAGACCGATGCAGTCCAGTTGCATACCCACTGAACTCTGCCTGTCTGAGCATCTTTGTTGAATGGTCCTGTTTTGTGTTAGAGTGAGCGCTTACTGTTGAAATCTCACATTGTTCTCCGAACCCTTCTATCTGCTCCGCAGATGAATGTCAGACAAATAAACCATGGTGCGCACAGAAAAAAAAACTCTGAGTCATGCATCCTTTTACATCACTTTTGATGAATAACTTCTTCAGTTCTGTAGCCAAGACTACAGGCATTCATTTAGCGACTTAATACGAAGAAGGACGAAAGATGGCGGCGTACCGCACATTGTAGTGTCCATCCTAAAATGGCTGACATCACAGCCTCCTTTAACTGCCAAAGCCTGGCAAATGCCAGCTCCTGCTGACCAAATCTTTCTTGTATGGGACAGAAAAGGTGGCAGGGGCTCTTTCCCCACTAGCCTCAAGGTCCCCCCCCCCCCCGCCCATCAGTGCGAAGGCGTTTCTTTTGGTTGGAACTGTGCAAACATGCAGCTTTAGGGAGGCTTTTGAGCGGTCTGGGCTTCGATGCGGCATTGGTCCGATGACAAAAGCAAAACCCAAAAAAGGGTGAAAGACCCAAATAAAAGTGAACCTGTATAGACCGCCGTCCTTTCGGGTGGGGAAAAAACGGGGCTCGTCATTGTGTTCCAGCGAATTATCTGTGAGCACCATGAGGTATGCCGCTATCACGAATGCTTGTTTGTATAAAAAAACGGCTGTAAAATAGATCTGGTTGGCATTAGATAGTTGATTTTCTTCTCTGAACTCAAGGAATGTTATACACTCCATGTCAGCTAAATCTGCAAATCATGACCATATGACCTTCCTCGGTATTCTCTGGCAGGGGATTCGTTTTGAGCTGTGGGAGGCACACACAAACATAACATCCACAATGGCTGCAGTCAGAAATAAGAACAGCAAATCCCGAAAAGTACAGTATTCCAGGTCTGCGAGGGGCGGCATGTGCAGAGACACTGTGTTGCTGAGGGGGTGGGCACTCTTGGCCCACTACATTGTGCCTGTGTATACAAACACTCCGCTGTGGCCATAACGAAAACTGTGAGCTGTGCCTAATTGCAGGGAGTGAGGGATGAAAGGCAATATGCCTGGCCTCATTAGAGTGGTTCCGAGAACGAAGATGGAAGACCGTTCCCAGGGATCCACAAAGGGAATTGACATTCCCCCAGTGTAAGCGTCCTGCTGGAGTGAGAAACCTCCACACGCTGAACTCACCGGGCCAAGCTGAACTCAGTCTGCCGGAGCGGCACAGCAAGAGCTCATTTACCTTTGTTTTGCCGGTCATCACACACGCCTGCAAATTAACTATCGGAGGGAAGAAATGCCCACTGGAGGGTGGACTGCACTCCGCACTCGGAGACACTGACCACAGGACCCAACACCTACTCTCTGAGGGAAAGCTCAATGGCAGAAGTGCAGCACATGACCTACATTATATGTGACAAGCTTACGTGGGTCAATAATTAAAACACATTCCCCAAAATTGCCAGCGATTCATGCCTGTCCGGCTGGTTGCTCGGATCACTAAGGGCTGTCTGACTGGATCCACATGATCCACAGAGGCAACATTAGTCAGCACATAGGACCGTTCCCCTTAAGGCAGAGGGAGACACTTGGCATCCAAAGCACTGTCAATATTTATGGACAGTTAGGAAATGTGACTGCACAGGAATTTTCTTTTTTCTTCTAATCCAAAGCCTCACCGATAATCCACAGTTTGCAAAATATCTGCATGCCTCGGAAATGAGCTGCTCCTCTCTCCGTACTGTATATGCCTCAGTGTGAGTGTGTGTGTGTGTGTGAGAGAGAGAGAGCGAGAGAGAGAGAGAGAGAGAGAGAGAGAGAGAGAGAGAGAGCAGGGAAGCACCACATGTTGGTATAGGACCAAGAGGAGGAAATGAAAGAAAAAGTCCTGTGCACAGAGATCCTACAGGCCAACCCTTCTGTTCTGGCAGGGGGAAGAAATGTGTGGGCAGAGTGAGCGATCGGATGTAAATCGACACTTGGCACGCAGTTTGAACACCTATGGACTTCTTCTACCAGGCGACAAAAGCTGATGCAGCGCCCGTGTTCACAAGTCTTACACAACTAAAAAAGCACTGGCGCTCACGGCACAGCGGAGAAGTGCAGCGCGTTGTGCAATAAAATAAGCAGATACGCCACATTGTATAGCGCGAGAAGGAGCGCAAATGCAGCCGGACGGGGGATCCGCTGTAACTGTACCAAACTGACGGGTTAACCCGTTTCACTCCATTCACGAGGCTGTGGGCCAACACACCGCCTCGGAGCCTACTTGCCAGAGGCGATTTGCCACCCTATATAACCTTATGAATATTCCCCCCCCAAAAAAATCCTCCACCCCCCTCCTCCACCTACTGTCGCCATTTTATACATTGGCGACTTCATATAAACTGCCTTGACTACAGCACCAGATGAGAATTCAATATTCAACAGCGAGACGTCATTTCGGCGAACAACTTTCAGAGATCGCGCCTTCGCCATTTGGTTGAGCCGCACTCGCGTTTTCGGAAGAGTAGATGTGTCCTTACCTCAAGAGTCGGCGGGGAAAAATGGATTCCGACATTAATATATAAATGAATAATATTGGATTAGCTCCGATCGTGGCGCTTTGCGAAGAAGAGGAGGCGAGCAGGGGCTGGGAGCTCTCCTCAAGTGAACCCGGTGAACTGGCGTGAACCCGTCAGTGACCACGGCAAGGTACATTACATTACATTACCTTTCCACCCCTCAGCCACACTGTATGGAGACGGCAAAACAACTATGGTCGGCGGCGCAGGACGAGGCAGCTCCAAAAAAATTAAAGCGAGTGTATTTCCTATGAACACGTGATTCGGAGCGTCATCCAAAATCCAAAAGCCCTTTCATCTAAAATTTTTGGAGAGGGGCGGGGATGAGATGTGTGTCTGCGTGTGTGTGCGTGTGTGTGTGTGTTAGTAAAAGGGGAGGAGGGGGGGTATACGTACACTGAGCCCAGTGCACATTTGGGTATGTCGTTATAGGGGTATGGCAGTGCTCGTCTCCAACACATCGGGTTATACATAGTTACAATGGCGCCGCGCAGCATCAGGCTGAACAGATGAGCTGCATTGTGTTGAATTTGGGATTTGACAGGAGTTCAGCGAGCTGCTGTTTCAGTGAGCTTCATCACCCGAAGGGTCCTCTTAATTAGGTCACATGTCTTCTTCAATAGATGGCCGCCGTGATCGTGATGGGCTATACTGTGAATATTAATCGTTGTGGGAATTGTCGTTTAAAGCACAGGGCCTTTTAGCCCGCCGGTTTTAAAATAGACTTTTACGCACACGCGTAATAGTGATGGATCAATTTACACAGACGTGCTGTAATTGTAGCATGGGTGTTATTGTATACATGTTTATGTTTTTGCACTTAAGCATAACAAGACGTTTCCTTTGAATTAACCCTCATGACCTTGTTGGCCCCCTGCGCGTAAAAGCGCACTGAGAAAAGCGCAAAACTGACAGACAAGTTTAGAATGACGGTCCCATAGAAAAGGGGTAACGAGAGGATGAAAGTAATATATATGTTGAGAAATCATATACCAATAAGAGAAATTGAATATTTTTATACTAGCATTAGGTATTATAATGCAATTCTAAAGCTATTTAATACTATGCACACATTAAATGTCTGATGTGAACGATAATACTCATATAGCCGATTTAGAAATGCTGTGTACCTTATGTAACAGGTAGCGGAACATCTGTAACGTGAATATAAAATCCTCAGCTAAAATGCGCGATCACATAGGGCCACTACAGACGCACAAGTATCGTGGATACATGGTTTTTTCTCCTCCCCTTCAGTTTGTCCTGACTAGGTTCAGACGTTGCCTGTAGCTATGGCTGTGTACAGTCAAGAAAAACAAAGATTATCTATGAGGAAGAGGAATCACTCAATAGTAAAAAAAAAAAAAAAAAAGGTTTCGGTCACCTGAGGTGAGACGTGTATAGTTGTGCATTGTGTGGTCTGTTGGCTGATGGCAATCAAAGGCTTTGGTTTGAAATATCTCCGTTTTTTCTTGTTACAAAGCTGATGTGTGTGTGTGTGTGGGGGGGGGGGGGGGGGGGGGGGGGGGGCACTTTTGTCAGGTTTCAGGCAGATACTGCTCTTTTGTTGACTGTCCCATTATAGGCGCATTTCAGGCCCACAGGACATCATTGAATACGGATCATAGGATCCCAAGGAAACGTGAACATTTTTCTCTCGATTATCTTCTGAATTGAAGACTGTATGGTAGTAAGTTTACAGTTTCTTGAACGTTTCAAGGTCCGTTTCTTTCAGAGTTATAATTTGGTACCCACAACGCGCAGCATCCAGCTGACCTACCGTTGCTATGGTTACCTGCACTTTGCGGAGCGCAAGGTGCAACCTTGGTTGATCGGATACTTCCTTACCTCGTTTCGATTAGTGACTGGATTGAAATCCAGTTGATAGTGGGATTAGAGTTTTTTGATAACACAACACCTCTGTAAAATTTTAATTGTATTTATTTTGTGATTTATTTTGACTTTTAAATCAATTGCTATTACTGGGCCCACTTGGATGTGAGCTGCCCCGAGTTCACAGTTACGCACGATTGTTATTCGGCACTTGTAAACAGTCCAGTCTTCTGATAAACAACATGCATTCGAGTCTGGGGCACCGGCTCAGATTCAGTGGGAAATGTGCTGCTTGTGACGCTTCGCGCCATAAATCCAACAAAGTGCGGCTGCTCCTCGTGACTGCGAACAGTCCGCGAGCTCTCCACAGTGTCACAGATGACAGACAGGCAGTAGACAGACGGCGGAAGTTACTTTCTATATGTTTATTTTCCTCTAAAGCGAAAGAGAAACTCTCGCCAACCAATATACTGCGAACGGGGGTGTTCCCAGGGAGTCAACTCGTCCGTGGGTATCAGGAATACGTGTCAGAGTGAGAGCTCTGTGCCGCAGTCTGCTCTCTGCGGTGTAACCGGATCAGGACAGGGCAGACGGGTGTACAGGAGGCTTGTTTGCTTCCGAATGAACCAATGAGATCGGCTTTACATTAGAGTGACAGCCGGACTCAGCGAGTCCGGAGACGCCATTCAGGTTCAACCGCCCCGCCACAGCCAATACGGATCCACGACGCACGGGAGCGGAGGGAAAGAAGAAAATACGAATTTGTCTCCCTGTAGGTCAAAGCCGTTACCTGCCACCTGTGAGACAGAGCGGCCTGCGTGCGGGAGCAAAAGGTGGAAGAAACAGCGGCAACAACCATGGCTCTGTCGCAGTGCTTGGACGACTCTCCTCTGAGACTGTGTCCAAAACGCACCGGGGCCGACGACCTGAACCTTCAGGAGGTGTACAACGAGAGACACCGGCTGGCCCTGGAGGAGCTGCTGTCCGGGGGGCTCGACCACTTCCAGGACTTCCTCGCCAAGGAGAGGATCCCCAACTTCCTGTCGGACGATGAGATCCGACGCATCAGGAGCACCGCGGTGCCGCCCCGCTGCGTGTCCGTGCACGGCGACGACCAGCTGCTGGAGCAGTCGCTCAGCAGCTCCCTCGACTGCTCCTCCGTCACCTATTTCCCCGAGGTGTCGGACGTGGAGCCGCCGGTGCTGGAGATGGGCTGGCCCGCCTTCACCGCGGGGTCCTACCGGGGAGTCACACGGGCCGTGGCGCACTTCCAGCCCAGCTACGGGGAGTGCATCTACAGCTGCAAGGAGGCTGCGAGGCGTCTGATCAAAAGTGCCAGAGAGGTATGCACGAAGAAAAGGGTGTTTCATAACAATTAGCTCTTGCAGTTCCCCAACAGCTGCAAACTGATTCTGTTCTATTATTATTTATTTATCTCAGTTTGATATAATACACTATAATACTAGTGTTTATGCTTGTACTTTCCAATCCCCTATAGTACATTTGAGGCCTATATTTTACATTGGTACAAGTTGTATTTGTGTAGTTGTCCAAAATCCAGACTTCTACTTTGGTAGTCATTCCAAATTCAATTATCAAATAGGCCTACCACCACAAAATACAGTACGTTGGTGTGTGTGTGTATAGTCACTTATTCAAATATTTTTGGAGGAGAATCTCATTTGGATCATCCGTAAAGTACGTGCCAGATTGTCCCCATGGAAATTCCTCGATCCGTCAGAATTTTAGAAGTAGAGGTTTTTGAAATCTTGATTATATGGATGACCAAATGAACAAACAGACAAACAAAAAAAACAGCATTTACACAGTCGTGGTGATGTTTCTGATGGGAGCTGTCAGTCCAGCCTCCGGTTTTGAAAAGAAACATTCCAGCGTGAAGAGTGTGGAGGGAGTCTGCGGTTTCAGCAGCACCTCGGGCCTATGCGAGGCCTGCGTACCAGATGTGACTCGACTTGTTTTGCTCCTCTCCGTGAAAGTTTACAGTCTCCCTTTCAATAGAAAGATTTACACTCGGGATTTACTCCCGAGACATATGCAACCAGTTTTTGTCTCGCTGCCCGTTGAAACCTTCAAAAAACGTCCTCATTCAGAGATCGCCTGGCCTGTTGTCATGTTAAACCACCCACTGCACAAAGTCCTTATTGTACACAGAACACAGACTGTAACACCACACTGTGTATCCACATCGTCACTGCTCAGCCCACAGAAACAGCCTGGCCTCGTGTTTCTGTGAAATTAAACAGTTTTTGCACATTTCCCTACAAATAAGCCCCCAAAGCCCATCATCCAAATAAGGTGGGGAACTGCAGACAAAGTTGCTTGTGTACAACACCAGTTTGAAGCAATAAATCTGAATTATGTAAACAACCGTTTTTAAGCAATACATCTGAAATATGTAAACATCTGTGTTTAATCTTCCCCATACGCAACCTTTACAGCAGCATGTGAAATTACAATCCTAGTGGAAAGAGGAATCTTGGTGCAGGGAATTGAAGGCGATCCTTACAGTGAAGCTACTTGTGTCCTGTACAAAAGTAATTTGTTTGCTGACCAAGCGTTACCGCCGATTGCCATGGCAACAGACCGCAGTCAATAGAAAGCTCATCAGCACACACATTACAGTGAGTGTGTCTGACAGAGATTCTTAGTTCTGTTTGAATAAGGCCTCGCATTTCGATAATAATGAAAACACAATCATGTGCCACATCTGGGAGAGCATGGCTGCAGCCCGAAAAGGAATTCTATTGTATTACCTCTGTATTTTTCCAATGCAGGTGATTGCCATAGTTACAGACTCCCTGACAGACCTGGATATCTTTAAAGATCTTCAGGAGGCCTGTTCCCAACGCAGAGTCCCTGTCTACATCCTGTTGGACCAATTAGGTGCTCCCGCTTTTCTCAAGATGTGCAGAGATGTCGGTGTTCGCCTGGATGACCTCTGGGTGAGTGGTTTGGCTGCAGAGAAAACTCGCATGTAGCACCTTTGAGATTTGATACGTCTGGGTGGATCTTTACATTTCTCTCTCTCCTTTTCTTTGTCCCTGTTTCAAAAATCCTTGCAGCAAATGAAAGTACGAACCATAACTGGCACGACTTATTACATGAGATCAGGAGCGAGGATTACTGGGAAAGTTCATGAGAGGTTCATGCTGATTGATGGAAACAGAGTTGCTACAGGTTCCTACAGGTAACGGCGTGCCAACCACTTAACATTAAGTCACATACACACTGCTTTAGTTGGATATTACACAGCATGGAAATGCCTACTACTCCCACATTTTCCAGACTGTAAAGTAATAAATTCTTCTTCCTAGTTTCACTGCTTACTTTCAGTCTTACATGTTGTTCACTGTGATTCCTGCGCAGATTTAACTGGACTGATGGCAAGCTGAACAGCAGCAATCTCATTGAACTTTCTGGCCAGATAACAGAGAAGTTTGACGAGGAGTTCCGCATCCTCTATGCCCAGTCTCTACCCGTAAGCGCTCGAGGACCCCCAAGTGTCCGAAACAGCGGCATCTACGAGCACCTCCTCATCAAACACTCAGTCACCTCCTCCCCTCACTTGGCCAGAGAGAGGCCTGTGGAGCCAGTGTGTCTGACCAGCACGCCCAGCCGCAAGCCCAAGACCTTAGCGGTACAGCCCGCATGTGACCCTTCGACTCCAGATTGTCTTAAATCCAGCCCAGCGTCTGACTCCTCCACCATAGGTGAGAACTCGACGGAGCAGCGTCACATGCAGGAGGAGATCCTGGCTGGTAGCACCATTCAGCGTTTCCCCGCAGAGCAGCTACCAGTGAAAGAACCCGTGATACCAGGCACCGTCTCCTGCCATGCCTCCACTCAGACCAGCAAGTCGGTGACGGACAGAGACACGCAGACTGACCTCCAGCTGACACAACACCATGACATCACCACACGGACAAGCACAGGACCAAACCAGGCCACCTCTCCCTCCATCTCGTCGTCCACGCAGATCTCGCCCGCCCAGGCAGCTCCAGACGGCACCTTGAAGGACTGCTACCACAAGCTGACCAAGGAGCGTCAGCACCACTACTCTGCCATCCGCTCCAAGCTGGAACACATGGTGACCACACTGTCGCAGAGGCGAGAGCTGGCGGACGTCACCAACGTGACTCAGGGGCTTGGCGCTCACAGCAGGCAGAGGGCACACAAAGACTTGGAGGAGGAGCCAAACCCCAGACTGCTTGTTGAAAGTGCAGGCAAGGGCACATGGCCAAGAGCCAGATGTGTACACTAGTTTTTCTACAGGGATTTGGGTGATGGAGGGTAGTGGGCAAACGGCTCTTGCAAGGTGTCATGGGGATCTTCTGTTTCATATGAAGAATTATTGGGGGGAGGGCGGAGGTGGTTTGTCTTTTCTGCTGTGCCTACTTTTCATGCTGCGTCCTGAGCATGTCAAAACAATATTCGGTGACATGGTAATGCATGATTGTAACCGACACAAACATCTTGTAAATATTAATTTTGACCAAAGACACGGTGCAATAATCACCTTTTTGACTGTCAGTTTAATGAATATCATTTGCTGCGGTGGTTAAGACTGGATAATATCTACTGTAGTATGAATGAAAATGCACGTTTTGGTTATTTGAATCACATTTGGCTGCTGTAACTACATCTGAACGTCGTTCCAGAGAGCAGCTGGCTCTCACTGTGCCTTCCTGATGAATAAAGTAGCATTTTTTGAGATCACATTTGTTTTGTCTTTTCTCACCCTTTTTTCCTCATTGTAGGTAAAAAACTGCAATCAACTCCTCCAGTTGAATGTTGGAGGGAACACCTGTACCTCTGCTGTTTCTGTAGCCAGTCACTTTTTCCTTTCAAGTGAATTTAGACAAGAATCTTTTGTCGCAGATTTCAAGCATAGATTCGGATGAATGCTAAATCAACACTTGTCCGCACACAGGGATTATACAACTGCAGATTCCTTGTTGTATTGTTTTCTATTAATTATTCATTTTCCACACAGATTCTTGCATTTTTTAAATACAGGAGTCAAATAGCAGATTGGCATTTGTGTGAAGCTCTAAATTAGCAAAAATCTACTTAAAGTGAATAATGTCTTCGCGCGGTGACCGTGTGCTGCTAGGCCCGGCACATGCAGTGTTTCAATCTTCAGTCCTCACACTTAAGCACAAAGGTCCCACTGCGAATATCAAAACACATCAACGTCTCAGCTCCTATTACCCTGTTATAAATGAATTACCCAGGCTGAGTTTTATGTGAGTAATGTTTAACCATATTGAGGAGATGAGAGGTATAACCGCTGTGTATCAAGATGTAGATAGTGTTATTGACAGAGGAAGGAGGACTGCAGGATGTGGGTTCAGTAAATGATGGATAGCACAAATCAAATCTGCTTTCAGATGGAGAATATAATAATAATATTACTTTTTTTGTAACATGATTTTCATGTATTAAAGCAAATAGTCTATTACCCTACAATTTATCAAATAATAGTTAAGAATTTAACACAATAAATTTGCCCTTTAAACATTTTTTGCTTTTCAGTACTTATTACTTTTCCTACTCAGTTACTTTTAATAGGCCAACATAAATATTTTTGAGACATTTAATACATACACTTATAGCTGTGTTATGCAGTAGTACTTCTCAAAATCAAGTCAGTCATAATTTCTCTGATTGTTTATCAGTAATTTAATCCAGTGGTGGCAAGTAAGTCTCAACTTCAGTATATTCTTTTTTCTGCTCAACTACATTGTTCATTTTACTAAGCCACATTTATCTGACAGTTGTAATTGCTTGTTACTTTACAGAGTAAGATCTTATAACCAAAGGATGAACTGATCTTATAAATCTGGGCTGCAATAATCATTTTACAGATCAACAGTTCAAATGTTTGGCCTAATAAACATCAGAAAACAGTACTTTTTTACATTTAATGCTGTTGGAATTTTGTGACAAATGCACAATATTTAAATTATTAAAAAGATTATTTGTTATAACATTCTCAGACAGTTTTTAATATCTTTATTATTGGGTATTTGTCATAAATCCACCGACAGATACATTTGGATGTGTGTTCATACCGAGGACTGAGAATGTCTCTGCTTGTTCCTATTAATGGCCAGAGATGGCTCAACCAAAATCAATGAATGAATGAATGAATTGTTTCAACCATATTGGTAGGTTCATATTGATTGAGTTAGACTTGTTTACAGAGAAATGTTCTAAAAGGTCACAATAAAGCTTTTATCATGGTCAAATACAAAAAACACAATAATTCTTTAAAAAACGAGTGCCAGTGTTGTGAATGTTTTCCATTCACAGCACGCCACATTATTACCATTCAAACATAACACAGCCTACCCTTTATACTATTACATGGAAATAAGAAAAGAACACCAAGCAGTTGAGTGGCTCCTCCTGTGGGGCCTGCTTCTCCTACCAGGCAAACACATCGAAAGCCTCTGCACTCATTATGTAAAATGGCGTACAGTAGCTGAAGGGAATCGATCTACTGGTAAATACAATGGTGGTAATATGTGAGAGAACGGGATTTGATTGTAATTGGCGGCTGCAAAGCAACCGCTGGCTGTAATCAGGGGAGCAGTGGGGGATCCACAACACAACAGTCTGCACCTATTAGACTGGGCTCACTGGTAAACAGAGATGCTCACATCTGACAATTAAAAAAACCATGACTATGATTTACTTTTTAATTGATTCCCCCCCTTCCTTGATAGAAAGTGCCTATTTTTTTTTTTTTACACATTGACTGGGATCCCTCTTGTGATGAGCATCCCTGACAGTCAGTGGCAGGAGTCTGCCACCAGAGAGAGCCCTGTCCCTGACTAAAACATGCTCACTTCTCCTTTTAGATTGCTCTGCTTTAGTCCCCTCACAGAGAAGGGTTGCAACTCTGGAAACACGCAAGGTTTGTTTCTAAGAATGAAACAGAACCCATTTCTAAGAATGAAACACCACCCATAAGAGTCTTTTTTTCTCCACAAAGTCTTTGTTGAATGATCACAACTGAATTTCAATTCAATACAAATTTCAAATGCTTTTGCTATACAATAATTCCAGTGACTCTCACACTATCTTTAAGCTGTAAAATGTACATTTTTGAGTGAAGGGGGACACAGCATAAATCAGACACACAGCCACTGTCAGACGTCATCTTCAGGTCACTTATGATCCCCGGAGAATTGTGGCACAACCTTTCCCGTTGCATGTTGGGTACAGTCCCCGTGGATGTCAGCATATCTGACAGAAGGTGTAACATTATACCAAACCAAACATTGTGCCAAGGCCTAATCCAGTTAGTTGGCACACATACAGTAACTTGATAGTGATAAATCAAATCCCTCCATGAAAAGGTAACTTTTAAACTGCAACTGCGTTGAACCAGGGCCGACGGCAGTGATCAGTTGGTTCAGAAGGTTTTACATGCTGGACGCCAAAGGGACATAAATGTGATTTTCTTTTCAAAAACTGTTATGTTTTCATTACATATGCACGTGTGTGTGCGTGTGTAAGTGTGTCCTCACAGCTCTTCAGGGTCCCATAGGACAGAATAGATCAGAATGATATAGACAGACAGCACCAGCCATACAATTGATTATCAGGTTTATATCCATCACTGTGTACGTTTACGTCGGCTCCCTCTGCGTCTGGGTGTGAATGCACAAATTGGACTTCTCAAGTTTGGCTCGACGTACAGTATCTGCTATGACAGTTGAACATCATATATACTGAATGAACAATTGGATCAGTTGAATTTGTGTCATGTGTTCAGATTTTGGCTCTGGCCCCTGGTAGTAACGAACATCAGGTTTGGCTTCTGACACCAACTGACAGAGTTAAATGGCTCTCCGGATGCTGAGCATAAACCTTTTAATTACTGTAGACATGGTTGATGAGTTTGAAGCTTGATTACTTGGCCTTCATTAGTCAGATTGTGAGCTATAGTGACTCCCAGAGGTGCAATTTGCCACCTCGAAACACTGCTAGCCTCTGTGTTTAGCAGATGCATTTACCCTACATGTGGCCTACACACCCGCACAGGCGTGTGCACCCAAACACACACTGCGTACTCTAACCTATGTGCACTCACGCCTTTCATCATCAGCCTGAACAAACAGCACTGGATGCAGGAATTTCAGTCTGTTCTTTAATTTGGAGAAAGAACCTGACTTGAGGAAAACACTGATAAAATGTGCTTAGTGTGCTTACTGAGTCCCACTTTGTCGAGCTGTGCCTGTCATAATGATTTCATGTTTTCTGTGCTGTGCCATCTTGGCCTTGTTTTCCATCAGGGCGGCCGGTGGTTGTCACTACAGTGAGGAGGGAGTGTTCTGCCTCAGGCCACGACACACTGATAATGAATGTTCAGCTCATTGGAAAATGGAGTGTCTGAAATATGTGGTCAGGAGCTGGTCACTGTTTGGGTGTGTGAGTCACATTGGCAAGGCAAGTTTATTCGTACAGCACATTTCAACAAGGCGATTCAAACTGCTTTACATAAAACATTAAAAACAATGAAGAAACACATAAAATCACATTCAAATACAATAATTAAAGAGAAAATAAAAACATGTTAAAGTAGAAGTCATAATTGTTTTAATGTGGCTGTTAAAGTTTAAGTCTGAGTCCACAACTACCTCCAGGTTTCTGGCTTGTTTTGTGGTTTTTAACATAACCGTATGAAGCTCTGTGCTAATTTAAAATTGTTCTTCCTTGACTCCCAAAACAATTACTTTAGTTTTTTCTTTGTTTATTTGAAGAATGTGCTAATGCATCCAGTTGTTGATTTCTTCAATGCATTTACTCAGTGCTTTTATTGGACCATAGACCCCAGGAGATATTGTTATATGAATTTGTGTGTCCTCTGCATAATTATGGTAACATATTTTGTTGTTTTCCATGATCTGAGCCAGTGTGGGCATGTAGATGTTGAACAGAAGAGGGCCCCAGGAGAAGCCTTGGGGTACTCCACATGTAATTTTGGCCCACTCTGATGTGTTATTACCTATAGACACAAAGTTGTCCCTGTCTTTCAAATAGGATTCAAACCAGTTTAATACATAGACACAGTGATGGCGTGCACGGACGTTCAGTTTGCACAACAGTCAGTCACTTCATGCACTGTTATTGCTGATGCCAGGCCACAGCCAGGCTAATGCAGGTGGAAGGTATTGTTGATAGGCTCTTGGTGCTAAGCTGCATGTCAAGCTTTAAAAACACGCTGTCCGGCAGCAGCCTTGCCGCTATTTTTAGACGGGTACAGCTGCTCCTCAGCACCCAGCCTTAAACCAGCCATTCACTGGAGATTTGTGGCAAGAGCCCCTGAGAAACAGCTGTAGTTTCTTGCCACATGCTTGTCCAAGGAGTGCAAGCATGAGGTCAAGAATGATATGATTTGTATGTTAGGTGATGAATATTCGCCTGTATAAAGTGTAGTTGATGACTAAGACCTCGGTCACATCGCTACCTGCGTCCAACACACGTTCAACACTTGTGGCGAGCTGCTCCCCCACATCACCATGTGTCCTGGCGCAGTAGCTCAGCATAATGTTTAAAGCTGGAAATAATAACACTGCAGATTTTCATCAGCAGAAAACACTTCCTGCGGAAATCAAATGAGGGGCATATAGGGCAGGATTGAAATGGGTGAGTCTACTAGCATAAATGGAATAATTGACCAACTTTAAAACAACTTTAGTGTAGTTTAATGTGGCTGATATTTGAGATGCTCCTTGAGCATCAAAATCATTAGTGCATATATCTCTAGCATGTTTCCCCATGTCTCAACAGACAATAACGTCCCACTCCCCTGACAATGAGGATGGATGCCTTGTTGCCATGGATAAAGAGGATGATGGCATAGAGCCTCCCGGGATTACTGAGGAAGCGGAGGCAAACATGGGGTCCTGGCTACAAGAAGGGACCATGGACAGCAGGGAGAGAACAATCTTGGAGTTTCCAGACAAACTTCTATATTATGTCATTCCTCTCACCTTACCAGGAATACAAGACTGCTAAATCAACCCAGAGTACAGAGTAGAAATGTAATTTGATGAAATCCACACCTCTCCTTCAAATAACAGGTGAGGTTGATTTAAGCACTGGGAAATAGATGGTGTAGTTCAAGCTCAGGACTTTTCATCATCTCTGTGTGATTTATTATTTGTCTTGCTTATCAGGTGGAACCGTATCAGAACTACACATGGACCTCCACCTATGGCTAACCACTTTTTCTCCGTAATTGGAAACACCATGGCGGTGTTCGGGGGATTTGGGGGACCAATACGAACGTATGAAATTATAACTTGAATTTAATAACATTATCCAAAACATCATCCACATCATCAATTATTACATCTGCAACTTTCTGTACATTAAATCTACAGCAAAGACTATGGGGGTCAAGTTGTCACATTTGGAAAGGTGCTTCACGGAGAGGATAGAGTTACATCAAAGAGTCCACGAAACAATCACTGGTGTTACACCCATAAAATGCAAGAAAATAGGCTTAATCCTGAAAATAAGCTTGAGTTTTCTGAGTGAAGCAAAAAAAAAAATAACCTGCACAGCCAACCTGTTAGAAGGCTTTATAATTATGTCATGGATTATGAGTCTTTAACCAAGTTAGTGTTTCATCAAACATTTATTTGAGTAGCAAAACATTACACATTTCTTCTTCAAGTCTTAAACCTAAATTGGATGAATGTCAACTGAAGTCTGGGTTCTGGATCTGGACCAGTGGTCCTTATCCAAACCTCCCATTTCTGGCTCATCACCACACCCACGAGCAGGCCAATCACAGGTATGGTTTAATGGTATGGATTAATTCATCGATTCAAGCTTTTCAAGACAATCCATTGTGATTTTATCCATCTTTGATAGTGTTGATTGCAAAAAGAAATTCATGGTCCCTCCCTGGTCTGACAACAAGTCATGGATTAAGACTGTTTTTCTGTCTCCATGTATTTTTAAGTAGGTGGTAGTACATTTATTTTATTTGACATTGAATTTTACTTTTTAAATTCTTCCTATTAGGTTGTCATTGATGATCAAATTATTATCCTGGGAGGGTGTGCAGATAATACTGTGGTAGGTCCCCCCCCCCCCCCCCCCCCTACATTCTAGTATGAGATAATTTCTATCTCCCAGCAAAGATTTGATGTAACTACAGTTTTGACTTTATCTTGTATGTGTATTAAATCCCCTTGAAGATGTCGGGCTGCTAAAAATGTGTGCAACACCATGGAGGTGGCAGCAGCCGCAGGTAGAGAATGAAGATCACAGAGCTCCTGAGCTGTGGTGTCACCCAGCTTGTAGTGTCTGTCCCTCTCAGTTGAAGTGTGTGTGTGTGTTTGTGTGTGTGTACATGAATTTTTTCAATCCATCAATGTGTCTTTTTATTTCATTTGGCCAACTGTAAGAGTAAAACAACAGTGGTATTTTAAAGTCAAGTCTCTGACAAAACCAGGAAGCCAGTGTAAAGTGTAAAGTTATTTACGCCAAGCTTTTAAAATCAGCGCTCGATGAGGACCTCTGCTGGTGAAAGTTGGGGAAAGCACTGTGTCGCAAAATGTTTCACAACCAACCAACACATGAATCTTTGACGCAAAAAACGAATGGATGGATGGATAGATGAATAGATAGATGAATAGATAGATGGATAGATAGATGGATAGATAGCCTCGTTACGCGAGGCGTTGATGATAGTGGCCGACTACAAAGGGCAAGGAAATTAGAGGGATATCACGTCGGCTGCAAATTCAACTTAGTGTGCATAAGTTCGAGAGGCAACCCCCCACATTTGAATGATGTTCACTTTTACAGTAACAGCAAACAGCAGTGGAGCTGTTAATGATGTCCGAGCTCTGGTGCTCTACACATTTATGAGGGGCCAGATGTTCACCCCATTATTCAATCGATCTACAGCACTAGGGGATGAGTGAATGGATACAAAAAATATTAATAAATACAATTGTAAAAGTCATTTTATTCCAAGTAACTAAAGACAGTAAGGATACAATTTAGCATAGTGTATTTTGACATTTTTTAAACCTTTGAATCAGATTTCGAAGCAGTCACGTGGGTGTGTGTGTGAGAAACAGACTGTATATAAACAGGGGTGTGAAAGGAAGCGTCGGACGTCATTGGTCACGTGATTGTGATAGAACGAATCAAGCTCCACTGAAAATCGCTTTTTTTTCTCCCCCCGACACACGCCTCCGAGCTCTGGTGCGACGGGTAACATCACAACCTGCAGGAGGTGTACAACGAGAGACACCGGCTGGCCCTGGAGGAGCTGCTGTCCGGGGGGCTCGACCACTTCCAGGACTTCCTCGCCAAGGAGAGGATCCCCAACTTCCTGTCGGACGATGAGATCCGACGCATCAGGAGCACCGCGGTGCCGCCCCGCTGCGTGTCCGTGCACGGCGACGACCAGCTGCTGGAGCAGTCGCTCGGCAGCTCCCTCGACTGCTCCTCCGTCACCTATTTCCCCGAGGTGTCGGACGTGGAGCCGCCGGTGCTGGAGATGGGCTGGCCCGCCTTCACCGCGGGGTCCTACCGGGGAGTCACACGGGCCGTGGCGCACTTCCGGCCCAGCTACGGGGAGTGCATCTACAGCTGCAAGGAGGCTGCGAGGCGTCTGATCAAAAGTGCCAGAGAGGTATGTGTCACGGATGTGGACTTGGACGAGTCAGGTGTTTATTTCAATGCCGCAGAAGACGATAAACAACAGTATGTTGGCCTCTGGACATAAACTCGCCGCGCACCTCTGCGCCCTCGTCGGTTCATAGCGCGATGTGGGGAGCACGAAGGAGCTACGGAAGCCCAAAGCTGCAAAAAGTTGTCAAGAACGTCTCCTTAGGCAAATTAATTAATACCAGTTCATTCATAGAGGTCAAATTCACATTAAAAAAAACAACCAAAAAAATTAAAAGAATAATTTCAACTCTGTTACATCTGCACAAAGAAAAATGGTGTTTCACCATTATCTTTTACAGTTCCCTCACAGCTGCAAACAGATTCTATTATTTCCGTGAAAAATCACTCTCCTGCAGGCACTGGTACCACGTTGTGTCAACATTTATCTCAGTTTGATATAATATAATACTAGTGCTTATGTTTTTGATTCCAAATCCCCTATAGTATATTCCAGGCCTATATGTTACATTGGTACAACTTGGATTTGTGTAGTTGTGCAAAATCAAGACTTCTATTTTGGTAGTCATTTGGTTTGTGTGTGTGTATAGTCACTTATTAAAATATTTTTGAAAGAGAATCTTATTTGGATCATCCGTAAAGTACGTGCCAGATTGTCCCCATGGAATTTTCCTTGATATGTCAGAATTATAGAAGTAGAGTTTTTTTGATATCTTGATTAGATGGAAGGCAATGACCAAAGGAACAGACAAACAAAAAACCCAACAACAACACAGCATTCGTGGTGAAACTTCTGACGGGAGCCGTCCGTCCAGCCTCCGGTTTTGAAAAGAAACATTCCAGCGTGAAGAGCATGGAGGGTGTCTACGGCTTCAGCAGCACGTCAGGCCTGTGTGAGGCCTGCGTACCATATGTGCCTTGACTTGTTTTGCTCTTTCCATTAAAGTTTACATCCTCCCTTTCAATAGAAAGCTTGAAACCGTCTAGAAAACGTCCTCATTTGGAGATCGCCTGGCCTGTTGTCCTGTTAAACCACCCACTGCACAAAGTCCTTATTGTACACAGAACACAGACTGTAACACCACACTGTGTATCCACATCGTCACTGCTCAGCCCACAGAAACAGCCTGGCCTCGTGTTTCTGTGAAATAAGCACCCAAAGGCCATCATCCAAATACGGATGATAAATAAAGCAATAAATCAGAAATATGTAAACAAACGTTTTTTAGCAATACATCTGAAATATGTAAACATCCGTGTCTAATCTTCCCCATACGCAACCTTCACAGCAGCACGTGAAATTTCAATCCTCCTAGTGAAAAGAGGAATCTCGGAGGCGATGCTTGTGTCCTGTATAAAAGTAATTTGTTTGCTAACCAAGTGTTACCGCCGATTGCCATGGCAACAGACCGCAGTCCATAGAAAGCTCATCAGCACACACATTACAGTGAGTGTGTCTGACAGAGATTCTTAGTTCTGTTTGAATAAGGCCTCGCATTTCGATAATAATGAAAACACAATCATGTGCCACATCTGGGAGAGCACGGCTGCAGCCCGAAAAGGAATTCTATTGTATTACCTCTGTATTTTTCCACTGCAGGTGATTGCCATAGTTACAGACTCCCTGACAGACCTGGATATCTTTAAAGATCTTCAGGAGGCATGTACCCAACGCAGAGTCCCTGTCTACATCCTGTTGGACCAATTAGGTGCTCCCTCTTTTCTCAAGATGTGCGGAGATGTCGGCGTTCGCCTGGATGACTTTTGGGTGAGTGTTTCGGCTGAAGAGAAAACACGTATGTAGCACCTTTTGAGATTTGATATGACTGGATGGATCTTAACGTGTCTCCCTCTCCTGTTCTTTGTGCATCCATGCAGGAGGAGATCCTGGCTGGTAGCACCATTCGGTGTTTCCCTGCAGAGCAGCTACCAGTGAACGAACCCGTGATACCCAGCACCGTCTCCTGCCATGCCTCCACTCAGACCCGCAAGTCGGTGACGGACAGAGTCGCCCGCCCAGGCAGCGCCAGACGGCACCTTGAAGGACTGCTACCACAAGCTGACCAAGGACCGTCAGCACCACTACTCCACTGTCACAGAGGCGAGAGCTGGCGGACGTCACCAACGTAACTCAGGTGCTTGGCACTCGCAGCAGGCAGAGGGCAAACAAAAACTGGGAGGAGGAGCCAAACCCCAGACTGCTTGTTGAAAGTGCAGGCAAGGGCACATGGCCAAGAGCCAGACGTGTACACTAGTTCTTCTACAGAGATTTAGGTGATGGAGGGTAGTGGGTACAGCCCTTGTAAGGTTTCTTGGGGATCTTCTGTTTAATATGAATGCTTTTGACCTGTGCAGTAGATTTTCCCCCAAAAAAACTATTGGGAGAGTGGAGGTGGTTTGTCTTTTCTGCTGTGCCTACTTTTCATGCTGCGTCCTGAGCATGTCAAAACAATATTCGGTGACATGGTAATGCATGATTGTAACCGACACAAACATCTTGTAAATATTAATTTTGACCAAAGACACGGTGCAATAATCAGCTTTTTGACTGTCAGTTTAATGAATATCATTTGCTGCGGTGGTTAAGACTGGATAATATCTACTGTAGTATGAATGAAAATGCACGTTTTTGTTATTTTAATCACATTTGGCTACTGTAACTACATCTGATCGTCATTCCAGAGAGCAGCTGGCTCTCACTGTGCCTTCCTGATGAATAAAGGAGCATTTTTTTCTTATTTATTTTGTCTTTTCTCACACTTTTTTCCTCATTGTAGTTAAAAAATTGCAATCAACTCCTCCAGTTGAATGTTGGAGGGAACACCTGTACCTCTGCTGTTTCTATACAGTCGCTCTTCAGGTGAGATGAAGCTTTTGTCCGTGTTTACAAGCATAGATAATTCAACTGCCTATTCATTTTCTGCACAGATTCTTTAATCAAGTTGTGGTTTAGCAGCCAAATAAAATTGATTTTTTATACAGGAGTCATATAGCAGATTGGCATCCCTCTGCTCTAAATTAGCAACAATCTTCTTCCACATAAAGTGAATCATGGCCACGCGGTGACCGTGTGCAGCGTTTCAATCTTCAGACCTCACACTTGAGCACAAAGGTCCCACTGCGAATATCAAAACACGTCAACGTCTCAGCTCCGATTGCCCTGTTATAAATGAATTACCCAGGCTGAGTTTTATGTGAGTAATGTTTAACCATATTGAGGAGATGAGAGGTGTAATCACTGTGTATCAAGATGTAGATAGTGTTATTGACAGAGGAAGGAGGACTGCAGGAAGTAGATGGAGAAGCAGTTAATACTGTAATCAACTGATAAGTTAAAGCGTTTTTTCTTGCAGTTCAGTTTTATCAAATGTAATAATATTTTCATTTTTTAAAGCAAATAGTCTTTTAGGCTACAATTGATCAAATAACAGTTTTACATGGAGAGAGAGAATTTAACACAAAACCGTTGCCCTTTCAACATTTTTGCTTTTCAGTACTTTTTACTATTCATACTCATTACATTTAATAAGCCAACCTAAATATTTTAAAACATTTATCAAATAATTCTAGCTGTGTTTTGCAGTATTATTGCATCATTATTCTATCATGGCTTATTAGTAATTTAAACCAGTGGTGACAAGTAACTCCGTAATTACATATTTACTCAAGTACAATTTTTGCAATATTTGTACTCAACTTCAGTATTTTCTAACCACATTTATCTGACAGTTGTAATTGCTTGTTACTTTACAGAGTAAAATCTTATAACCAAAGATGAACTGATCTTATAAATCTGGGCTGCAATAATCATTTTACAGATTAACAGGTCAACAGTCAACATCAGAAAATGACTACTTTTTCTCACTTGATGCTGTCGTAGAATTTTGTGACAAATACACAATATTTAAGTTATCAAAAGATTTGTCATAAAATTGTCAGACAGTTTTTAATATCTTTATTATTGGGTATTTGTCATAAATCCTCCGACAGATACATTTGGATGTGTGTTCATACCAAGGACTAAGAATGTCTCTGCTTGTTCCTATTGATGGCCAGAGATGGCTCAACCAAAATCAATGAATGAACGAATGAATTGTTTCAACCATATTGGTAGGTTCATATTGATTGATTTAGACTTGTTTTACAGAAAAATGTACTAAAAGGTCACAATAAAGCTTTATCCGGTTAAATACAAAAACACAATAATTCGTTAAAAAACGAGTGCCAGTGTTGTGAATGTTTTCCATTCACAGCACGCCACATTATTACCATTCAAACATAACACAGCCTACCCTTTATACTATTACATGGCAATAAGAAAAGAACACCAAGCAGTTGAGTGGCTCCTCCTGTGGGGCCTGCTTCTCCTACCAGGCAAACACATCGAAAGCCTCTGCACTCATTATGTAAAATGGCGTACAGTAGCTGAAGGGAATCGATCTACTGGTAAATACAATGGTGGTAATATGTGAGAGAACGGGATTTGATTGTAATTGGCGGCTGCAAAGCAACCGCTGGCTGTAATCAGGGGAGCAGTGGGGGATCCACAACACAACAGTCTGCACCTATTAGACTGGGCTCACTGGTAAACAGAGATGCTCACATCTGACAATTAAAAAAACCATGACTATGATTTACTTTTTAATTGATTCCCCCCCTTCCTTGATAGAAAGTGCCTTTTTTTTTTTTATACATTTACTGGGATCCCTCTTGTGATGAGCATCCCTGACAGTCAGTGGCAGGAGTCTGCCACCAGAGAGAGCCCTGTCCCTGACTAAAACATGCTCACTTCTCCTTTTAGATTGCTCTGCTTTAGTCCCCTCACAGAGAAGGGTTGCAACTCTGGAAACACGCAAGGTTTGTTTCTAAGAATGAAACAGAACCCATTTCTAAGAATGAAACACCACCCATAAGAGTCTTTTTTTCTCCACAAAGTCTTTGTTGAATTATTACAAATGATTTTCAATTCAATACAAATTTCAAATGCTTTTGCTATACAATAATTCCAGTGACTCTCACACTATCTTTAAGCTGTAAAATGTACATTTTTGAGTGAAGGGGGACACAGCATAAATCAGACACACAGCCACTGTCAGACGTCATCTTCAGGTCACTTATGATCCCCGGAGAATTGTGGCACAACCTTTCCCGATGCATGTTGGGTACAGTCCCCGTGGATGTCAGCATATCTGACAGAAGGTGTAACATTATACCAAACCAAACATTGTGCCAAGGCCTAATCCAGTTAGTCGGCACACATACAGTAACTTGATAGTGATAAATCAAATCCCTCCATGAAAAATAACTTTTAAACTGCAACTGCGTTGAACCAGGGCTGACGGCAGTGATCAGTTGGTTTAGAAGGTTTTACATGCTGGACGCCAAAGGGACATAAATGTGATTTTCTTTTCAAAAACTGTTATGTTTTCATTACATATGCACGTGTGTGTGCGTGTGTAAGTGTGTCCTCACAGCTCTTCAGGGTCCCATAGGACAGAATAGATCAGAATGATATAGACAGACAGCACCAGCCATACAATTGATTATCAGGTTTATATCCATCACTGTGTACGTTTACGTCGGCTCCCTCTGCGTCTGGGTGTGAATGCACAAATTGGACTTCTCAAGTTTGGCTCGACGTACAGTATCTGCTATGACAGTTGAACATCATATATACTGAATGAACAATTGGATCAGTTGAATTTGTGTCATGTGTTCAGATTTTGGCTCTGGCCCCTGGTAGTAACGAACATCAGGTTTGGCTTCTGACACCAACTGACAGAGTTAAATGGCTCTCCGGATGCTGAGCATAAACCTTTTAATTACTGTAGACATGGTTGATGAGTTTGAAGCTTGATTACTTGGCCTTCATTAGTCAGATTGTGAGCTATAGTGACTCCCAGAGGTACAATTTGCCACCTCGAAACACTGCTAGCCTCTGTGTTTAGCAGATGCATTTACCCTACATGTGGCCTACACACCCGCACAGGCGTGTGCACCCAAACACACACTGCGTACTCTAACCTATGTGCACTCACGCCTTTCATCATCAGCCTGAACAAACAGCACTGGATGCAGGAATTTCAGTCTGTTCTTTAATTTGGAGAAAGAACCTGACTTGAGGAAAACACTGATAAAATGTGCTTAGTGTGCTTACTGAGTCCCACTTTGTCGAGCTGTGCCTGTCATAATGATTTCATGTTTGCTGTGCTGTGCCATCTTGGCCTTGTTTTCCATCAGGGCGGCCGGTGGTTGTCACTACACTGAGGAGGGAGCGTTCTGCCTCAGGCCACGACACACTGATAATGAATGTTCAGCTCATTGGAAAATAAAGTGTGTCTGAAATACGTGGTCAGGAGCTGGCCGCTGTTTGGCTGTGTGAGTCACATAGACACAGTGATGGCGTGCACGGACGTTCAGTTTGCACAACAGTCAGTCACTTCCTGCACTGTTATTGCTGATGCCAGACCAGGCCGCAGCCAGGCTAATGCAGGTGGAAGGTATTGTTGATAGGCTCTTTGTGCTAAGCTGCATGTCGAGCTTTAAAAACACGCTGTCCGGCAGCAGCCTTGCCGCTATTTTTAGACGGGTACAGCTGCTCCTCAGCACCCAGCCTTAAACCAGCCATTCACTGGAGATTTATGGCACGAGCCCCTGAGAAACAGCTGTAGTGTCTTGCCACACGCCTGTCCAAGGAGTGCAAGCATGAGGCCTGTCAAGAATTATATTTGATTGTATTTTCTGTGGTGAATATTCACAACAGCTGACGCCGGTATAAATTGTAGTTATCAGTGAGTGGGATGCCTCGCAGGGTTGGACGTTTTAACCACAAGCTCGGAGCGTCCGGTGCTGCAGCGATGACTAAGACCCCGGTCACAACGCCACCTCAGTCCGACGCACGTTCAACACTTGTGGCGAGCTGCTCCCCCACAGCACCATGTGTCCCGGCGCGTTAGCTCAGCATACCGTTTTAAAGCTGGAAATAATAACACTGCGGATTCTTCTTTTTTACCAGCAGAAAACACTTCCTGTTTCTCATGAAAGAGGCCCGGTGGTTCGCTCGTATGTGCCCGGTGAGGACAGAAGATAGAAAAAAGGTCCCCGATACTTATCTCCCCTCGCAACTAAAAACACTGATGTGATTTTCATTTGTTCATTTGCTGTTGCTTTAACACTGCGCTCACAGTCCAGTCCACCAGAGCCTCAGCATGACTGTGACTGTCACATGGTTATAGCTGTGTTAAATTGGCAGCAAAGTGCTGTGGAGCTGCAGTCTGCAGAGAAATTGTCCTGGTGGTGGCTGCCTTTATGAGTGTGTGTGTGTGTGTGTGTGTGTGTGTGTGTTTTGGGGGTGGGCACTAAGCACGCAGCTCTTGCAAGCCACACTGTAGCAGCTAAGCTTGAGTTTAGCTGATCACTGTCAGTTTGTTGTCTGCATTATTCAGAAGGACACCTTATCAGCTGGGGCGACTCGTATTAGCCCTCTTCCACTGTGAGCTCCACACAATGATGCTCCACACTGCTCCACATCAACCCCGGTGTCTATTTCACCGGCTCTCTATCCATTTATTGACGCATGTTTTCCATCGATCCCGGCATTGATTTGCCATGCAATCCATTACCCATCTGTCTGTTTCCGCGGGCTTTTAAATTATCCGTCAGATTGAGCTATTAAGCGTGAGTCGTGGTGGAGTCCAAAGGTTGGTGATACATTCAGGGAGAGAGGGGTGCTGTGTGTGTGTGTGTGTGTGTGTATGTGTGTTAGGGGGGGTAGAAGTGTGTTACATGGTGTTATGAAATGTAGTACAGACTGCGGACGTCATGAACGTAACACAGTACAGAGTTAGTTCGCCTAAAGATAGGATGTAGGGTGTATGCAGGGAGTTTCAAAAACTGTCAAGTACCAATGTGTCTAATTTAAAATGTTATTATTGTATTTAACATCCATAATAACGAGTTAGATTAATTGTTGTGCTTGTGTTCTGCATATCTAAAGACACATTTAAAAAAAACTGTTGACAGCCAAAGTACAGCGTCAAATATCTGCTCCGGTTTGTACTCTTGTTGGCTTTTTCTTTGATTGGATGATTCCCATTTTTTTCCTCATCTCATTTTACACTCTCTCCTGGAAAACTACACATTTTTGAACACCAGCCCGCTTTGACTTGTATTATCAATTTAAAAGAAAATTAATTTCTTAGAAAAACATGTGATTCAGGTTTTGAATCATCAAGTGTTAGCTAAGAGGCATTTGTTTAACTTAACATAAAGACATCTTGTGTCAACAATATTTTTTTCCCGCAGTTCCACAGGGAGTGAGGTACATGCGGACAGTAAGCTTATATTCTCCCGGCTCTGACTTCATACTTAACCAACAGAGTGGCATCAATCTTCTCATCCGAGTCTTGGCAGGAAAATGTTGAACTATTCTTTCCAATATAATGGACTTTCATGGCGTGGAGCTCATGAAAATATTCCACAATTTAACTGGGTAAACTTAAAAATGCTCCGTCATCAAGCTAAAAAAAAAAGAAGAAGCAGATTGTGTTTTATCTGGCATTTTGGAGGCTTTCACCTGACACCAGCAGTATTATGGAAAAACACATCCTTCACACCGCAAACCTCTTAAAGCTCCTGGAAGTTGATTTAACTGGGATTTTTTTTTCTAAAACAAAGATAAAAGTACTCTGGTATTTTTGATGTTTCATGCTTTTTTGAATTATGGTGTGGGGTTTTTTCAGGGCAACACTTTAATCTTCCTCTACGAGCACACTTTGAGGAAACAAAGAAAGTGCCACCAGCCAAACATCGATGTGCGCCGCTTAGACGGGAGGGGTTTCAGATTGAGATGCAAGATGGATTCATATATATTCATGAATTCAGTCAGAAAAGTCAAACGGAAGCAGTATGATAATCTTGCAGTAATTGCATTTTTTCCCTCCAACTGTTTTTGGCAGAGCTGGGAGCCGCGTCCCGAGACACACGACGGCGGAAATCAGCGGCGAGGAGTGTCTCACGGCGGTGAACAGTAGATACACTCTGACCCCGTACCCAAGGCCAGGGAATCCGCAGCGAGGTCAAGTGGTGGTTATGCCAAATCCATTGGATTCATGGGTGATGGGATGGCATCATTAGTCCTGGGATGGTCAATTATATGTTTAATTAAGCAAGACAGACGTCTGATAATTGAACTATTGACTGGCCTGGGAGATACATTTGTCTTCTGACACGGGGAGGAGTCAGCCGGAGTCATATCCGATGTGATTGGAGATGCTGATGAGAGTGGATGTAAAAATCCACGCCTTTTAATCACTTGACAGATTCGTTTGATGTTCAGACCTCTGCCTGGCGAACCTTTTGCTTTAATTTTTCCGATTGTGCGCTCTTTCTCTTCCAGGCCTCAGGAAACTCCATTAGAAGTCGACACACACACACACGCACACACACACGCACCAAAGGAACATCCAGAGGACCATATTTCAAGTTTTTTTTTCTCATACATGTCAGTCTGCTGGATACATGTCAGCTGCCGTCTGAAAAGTGCTGACATCGCTACCCTCCTGTCCGGCAGCCCGCTCCCTCTGTGTGAACTTGGATTTAGCTCAAGGGTATAGCAACCCTGCTAATGTGATGTAGCTCCAAGAAGGAAACAAATTGGCCTGACATCTCATACACTGCCTTGTCTTGATTGTGTGATGGCTTCTACTGCTAATGTGTTACGATGGCTGGACCTGCACGGGTAGGGAGACGAGTCTGTGTGTGTGTGTGTGTGTGTGTGTGTGTGCAAGAGAGAGAAAGACAGAGCGAGAGAGAGGGAGAGAGAGAGAGAGAGGGAGGGAGGATGGGGGAAGGGCCTCAGTCTGCAAGATCAGCACAAGTGGAATTGCATTGATTCAGTTAACTGCAGAGTTGGAGCGTGATGTGGAATTCTGTTTATCAAGGGTGGAGTTTACACGATAGACTCCATTTTGATCTTATTTTCTACATTGTATTCACAATCAGCCCCTGCTCTACACTATTCGATCGGCCTCACACGTCCACCTCAGCTCCACCTGGAGTTACATGTTATTTACGACAAAATGAGCAGATATGTGATTTAGAGTCTTTATCAGGGACTGATAAATCAGAATTTATCAGTCCCATGTTATATTCCACGGCATCATAACAAGAGATGCTCGCAGCTGCTCAGATGTGATGATGGCAGACACGCACAACATCACAATCTGTATTAATCGACAAGATCAGATGCAAACCACTGACATCATGTTCTGTAAATCACCAGAAAATGTGCCGCACGTTCCAAGTAAACACCGACTCATATTTTATGTTCAAAATTAAGCCCTGAGCTTAAAAACAACATCTGTCGAATGTTAACAAAATGCAAAATAAATCCCAAACGTTGTTTTAGTCAAACAGAATAAAGCACCAATTTGTAGCCTGTTTTTTTCTATAAATATATTGTTTCAAAATATGTTGACAAAAGATGCGATGTATTACTTGTGCTCAAAGCACAAAATGTAAAAGATATTCTTCAGATGAATGACGTTCATTTATGATGGATCCGTCTGAGACCAATTTTCTTATATATAACAAAGAGAAAAAGGAAGAAAGAAAAAATGCTGGTGTTGTATGTTTAAAAGCTGTGTATCTGTGCTTTCGGGAGGGGATATGCATTTTCTAAATTAATGAGGCTCTCTCTTAAATATATATTTAATATGGGCATGTCGCAGATGTATATTTTCTCTTCTCTCTTTTCATTCCTCCTCTGTCTGGCACAGGGAATTTGTCTCTAAGGGTTTATCATGACTGCCTCATATTCCCCCCCCCCTCCCCTAGTTTGTCATTTTGCTGATCCAGACGCTTTTCCATATTTCTGTATTCTTATCATCCACTGGCAGTAAGATGATCCATTTCACTTATTTCTTAGAAGTGTGACTGTGGCCTAAGTCAATATCTACAGAATGAATTCAGCAAAAGGAAGGCTTGCTGAGGAGGGGCAGCTTGTTAGCAGCGGCGGCGGCGGCGGTGGTGGTGGTGGTGGTGGTACTGGTGGCGCAGGACACTTTTTTTATCCAGAGTCAGCAAGGGTAAAATGTCAAGCATTTCTTAGGGAAGCGGCTCCATAGGATTCCATTCTAAGCTTTAATCTTAATTGAGAGCATCGCACATTGATATTCCATAGGCCTCTTTGCCCTTCGCCTCTCAGCTACTTTCATTTAGAGGACAGCCGTGTACTGCACTAGAGCATGGGGATTGCTTTGTCAGACAGCCAAGAGGCCAAAGGCAAGGTCAACCTCTCTTTGTAATGTGGCTCACTGTGGAGTGAAGGCATCACCTCTTTGATGCCGTCAGTGCTTTTGTGAAACATTTCTGAGTCGACTTCAAGTAAAACCCAAATCAAGTGTTTCACAGACTGACCTTATATTGGCATGAAATATTGGAGGAGGACTCGTGTTTGACTTAAGACACTTTCACAGTTTCCAGACTTGTGGATCTGAACACACCACTTCCCATCCTCCGGCGGCCCGAGGCCACACAGAAAGAGGATTTAATCCGGTGTGGAGTAAAAAGAAGATATTTGCATATTTAGCAGTCAGAAAGGGTTCATCGCAGCAGTCAAAGAGATGATTTAATTATGCTCAAGTTTATCTGGAATATTCCTTTAACTCTAAATACGGGTCTACGTGTGTTAGAAAAGTCCCAAATTGGTGTTCCGTGGCTCCCAGCTGGGGCAGCAGCAGCGTCCCCTAATCCTCAGACAAAAGGGAAAGGACTGAACTGGTCCGGGCAGATGCAGTGATAAGGCCCATATCATCAAGTAAGGTGAGGAGAGGAGGAAGGTGTGGCGGGACAGCAACGCTCCCGCCGCTCCTGTGGGAAGACTCGTCATGCCACCTTTACAAAGGTGATGAAAACAGATGAAATAAGGACTCATCAACCACACACACACACACACCCCCACACACACGCGCTCAGAAACTGTTTACGGGTGAGTGCACAGCCCGCATCTGTGGGACTGAGGACCGAGCTCGCCTCCATTTCTCATGCTCCCTTCCTCAGCCCGCTGCTGACGCAGATATACTGTAAAGAGATAGCGGCACAGATAGGTATGCATGTGCATGTCAAAGTAGCCCTGGGGCTGAGGCTGTCTGAAAACACAGTGTGAAGGGAATGACAAACAACCCATGTGCCACACTTCCCTCATTAATCTCAAACTCTTATGTGACACTGAGTTGGGGAGCTCAAGATAACAAGTGCAAGTCTTTGCGGCAAACACAAGTGTTTCTTCCGCTGATGAAACACTGAATCAGGATTAAAGGATTAAGCTCTTCAAAGATTGTTTTACCAGGACATACTATGAATAACAGGTTCCTATGGCGGGGCTGTAGCTTCTGACAGATTTATCAGTTGATCAGGGTTTGATAAAGCTTTGGAGGGGCTGCTCCTATTTCAAAGTCTTCTCCCCTGGTTCTGTGGGAAAGCCCAATGCTCCTGCTTTCCACTGCTTCTACCAATCAACCAGAGCGGCCCCTCCACCAAATACCTCAGCTGCCAAACAACAAATCAACACGGTTAGCCTCCAGATCTATCCAGACAACAAAGCAGCTGAACTTCTCAGCTGGACATTGGGAGAGAATCTTTAAAGGAAGGGTTCACTTCATCTTACGGATCAATAAAATCTATTCCGACCAGGCAATGATACTCTAGTCCTGCCGATAATACGTAACCTACTTTGTAACTTATCAGGGAACAGGAGAACATTGTCCGAGCTTATTTTCTGCTGTTCTTTTTTTTCTCCTCTTTTTCCACATTTACCCCTTTGCCACTGACCCTTATTCCAAAAGTTGCTGTTTGACAGCAATATTCAACCAGGATATTTGCTAGTTCAGCAGAGTCAAGATTACACAATGTCTTAAAAATAATTATTGTCATTAAGTCACATTGATGGTGGCAATTTTATTTAACACGAAGTTGCAGTTTCACTTATCTGCATGGAAAAAAGAATGCCTGTTGTCCGCACATGAGTCAAGGCTGTTCCTCTCCTTGGGGATTTAAATATAGCCTCACTCACCATTACTGCTGTCACTCACAGACTTATAGTGACCTTTTGACCCCGCCTGTACAAAAGAGACTTGACGCTGACATGCTCACTCCAAATGTTTTTCACCAGTGCAGCCAAACAGAGACACATTTAGAATAACTTCTACTGGACTTTGATGTCAATTTTCCCTCGTTTGCCTGATTTACTGTAGCTTGATTTCATCTGTGTTAGAGTGGACGGTGTGAACGAACGGGAGGAAGGCAGATAGCGGGTTCCCGCGACAATCGGACGGCTGAATGTTTCTCAACACCTGATGTGCAGGCTGAGGTCAGAGTTTGTTGGGTTTCAAGGCAGAGACCACCAACTGGCGTTGTTGGAGATCTTGGAGACGTTACAGCTGCAAGCCACGTCTTGGCCATGTGGGGGCGATGTTCTCCTCAATACACACTTCACTTTCTCTTCTCTGTCACTGGCGTGCTGCTTGCATCTCGACAGCCGTAAAATGCACGTTTGGATGAGTCCGGATGACTCTCGTGTTCCCTTGCCTTGTGACAAGTGTTGATAAGAACCAGCATCAGGTATTTTTTTAAATCTCTCAACATTTATGCAAGGGATTGGCACAACATTTGGTAGATATTCACAATCCTCACAATGATGCAGGATTCAAGTGATTACCACCATTGTGTTTTGAATGAAATGACGTATTGCTATCTAATTTGGCCCAGGTCAATGACTATGTAAAAGTGAAGCTCGAAAAAAATCTCAATCACATTCTGGGGGCCGGCTGCAGTGGAGGCCATAAACTCTGCAATTGTTGGTAGTAGCCATCCTCTGCTGTATGTTCAACGGTTCATTTGATTATTTTTGATGCCATGAAAATAGGGGGAGACATCATGATTTATAGCTGAAATTGACTTACGATTGGTCGCACCAAGTATTGGCAGGACCTCAATTCTGTGGCTCCACTCCACGATAAGTAATGCACAGACTCAAGCTCCAAATGACGTCACCGGCGCACGAGGGCAGCGGAGGAGGCGGAGACATGTAGTCTGTCTCGTATAATCATTAGTTTAGTTTTATAATTTGTCTAATCATTTTATGATGTCGAATGACGAATACCTGCAAAACTAAAAGTCTCAAACTGTTCTTTGTGTTTGATGCTAATTAGCAAAGGCTAGCAACGCTAAACCAAACTTATATTACTCGTCCAGCACCAAACCATATCAATTCCATATCATAATATAGTTTGACATTTTGGGAAATGGGTTAATTTGCTGACTAGTAAACTCTCAGGTCTGTACGTTTAATATGAAGATTCCTTGAGTCCTGTAGTATCTGTGAGATTGAGAAGCATCTAGCAGAGACTATAAGAAGTCACTGCAAGTACCAATTTATGAAAAATAAAATGGAGCATATCAATAAGTCAGCTTTATAAGTGGATTTTGTTTCCTTGCACATGATTATGAGAACTGTATTTCTGTTTGGGTGACCAAGTCTCAAGAGGCAGATCTGTATGTGACTGTGGGTAGTAACGCTGTTCGTTAGAAACAGTGTTTGTCTCAGAAGTCGACTGTTAAATTCAGTGGGAACAGTTATCACACCCTCAGTAGACTTTGTTGTTTTCCTGTAACCTCTCATTTGATTCTTTTGAGAAGTAAGGGTTTCTCTTTTCTTCTGCCGTTAGATCCAATAACAAGGAACTTCCTGTATCTTGACCACAAGGCAGCAAAAAAAGTACATGGGTTTACTGTAGTATAAAGGCTTGCCTCCCCTTAAATAGATCCCTTATAAGCTCTGTGTCGGCCAATGACAAGCCTCTCTCCCCGACGGTCCGGCCACAGCAAACAGTTGGTTCGTCCTCGGTTGTTTTAGCGGAGGTTTAACATCGAGCACGATGACAAAGACGGCCAGAGAATCAAAGAATTGGGCGTGTGAACATGTGCTCTGCCAAATCCTCAAACTGCGTAGAGGGCACAGAAGGTTCCATCGGCACTTAAATCAGCTGAATAAAAAAAAACAAAAAAGACGTGGCTTTACATTTAGCGCAGTGCTTCTGAGAAACATGAAGGAAGAGTTATGACACGAGGGAGATGTTAACGTGACACATTAGTGGGAGAGTGACACACCCAATTCCAAGGAGGCCTGCGAGGCTTCACCAGAGCACATGACACTGCTGCCATATTCTCGTGTCAGTGACACCCGCAGGAACTTATGAAGCAGGGTGTTGAATGGTACATGTTCGGTGACAACTGGGGTATCAATTTCAAGACGCATCATCCGTCTCGTCTACTTTTCTTATTCTTTTTTGGTAGAAATCTAGGTTTGTACTTAGACAATGTAAAGAAAAATTGCAATCCAATTTGCGGGATATACTTTGTTGTTCTCACTTTTTGGGGTTTCCAAAAAGTTTATTTTCGCATCTGCAACACTCTTCCCAGATGCCAGTATATACAGGAGGGACTAAATAAGCTCCCCGAAGGCTGGACCTACTTTCCAGGTTGTGCAAAACCCGTCGCGGTGCGCATGCTGTTGTCCGATCACAAACTGAGCCTTAATCAGCGAAAGCTCTGTCAACAGCAACTGAGAGCCACAATTATCTGCCCTATAGATAGGTGGGTTGTGCACTGGGGTCTGGGGGACTGTGGAAAGGGAAAAGGCTGTCAAGAGGGGAAGAGCCTGAGCTAACCTCTGTGTCTCGTGTTTCTACTGTGCACTAATAGACGCCTGTCATCATTATGGACAGAAACAGAAGGGCGCCTGCCAGCTGCATGACCCCCATAAAACAGGACAGGAAATCCTAGCAGGGAATGAAAGGGAAAGAGATCTCCTCTCTTCTTCTCGTCTCTTCTCTGCTCTTCTCCAAAAATCCTCCCTCCACTGTTTGACCTGTCATTTATGTTGTAAAACTCCGGTGTCTATTGTAGGAAGGAAAGTCAAAGTGTTGGGGGTTCGGTAACCGAAATGCACACGACGCGGTTTGTCACTTTCACATCAGCTGAACAGCTCATTTACCATGTTGTGTTTGCCCGTAAAACCGATCTTTTCACCTCTGTTAAACAGGCTCAGGCTGTTTTATGTCTCTGTCACGCTGGGAAGAACCTGTATAATTATTACATACAGAGGTTCGCCCTTTGCCCCGCAACCAAAGTCCAGGGTCTGTAATGTAACGGGACTTTGTCACACGTCTCTCGGTGGTGTCCACTGAAACGTGACGAGCACTTTATCACAGTGCCTTCCTATCAGATCCCCAAGAGTCCACGCATGAACATGCTGAACACAACGTCCCCAGGAAGCCAGATTCGTTATTACAGCCAATAAGATAGCAGAGCCAGCTTTATTGTAGTTCTGAGGCTACACATTAATCCACTCTGTTGAATACTGTTGAGCGCATCATGTGATGACTTCAGTCGTTTACAGTGCTACAATCATAGTTATTGCGGAATCTTTCGGGAACGTGGCAACCGAGACAAAACACCTCATAGTTGACGCAGGAGCAAAGGCAGGAAAAAAACTACACCAACGACCAAAGTCACAATCACATGATTGTACAAAAAAATATAGTCTGTGCCTGAGTGTGCGAGAGAGCAAGAACGTGCACATGCACAAGAATATCTGTATTTGCACACGCATGTCTGCTGCGTGTGTGTATGTGTGCCATGTCCATGGAGACGTCTGTGTGCGTGTGTGACCACTGCGTGATTCACAGTGTCACAACTGCGCGCAGAAACGACTGGACATCCTGAGCGGAAACCGCAGCCGTCGAAGCTGCGTTTTCCTGCGACATACAAGCTACCACTCTCACAAAGAGTCACTTGACTGGACCCTCATATAGGAAGTGAAAGAGGAAGCCCCTCGTCCATCCTGTCCTCCATCCCAATCTCTTGCTCTGCGCTTCACGTGAAGCCACTCTTGTAGACGATCACACAGCGCGAGGCACCTAACTGTTGCAAAACGACGGCGAAAAGAACTGGCTGGGGCTGGAAATGGCTCCATGAAGGTCAAATGTCTGGTCAGTTGACATTTAGCCACCGAACATGAGTGAAAAATCATTATCGGGAGTGTAGAATTCACTGATTGGTCAACAGGGTTTGTTTAAAACAAAAGAATATTTACTTAGCTGGTCAACTGATGCTTATTTGGCGAGCCCTCTCTGTATCTAATCTCTGACAGTTTTTTTGGCAAGTCAGTCTGGAGCTTTTCACGGAGATACTCAGTGTTTAGAGAGGCCCAGCTGGACCAAACCAACACAGTCCAGGGGTGATGGGTATGATATCACAGATGGAAGTGGCGAGTGTTTGACGGTGGCCCACGGCTCGAGGCCTCTGGCTGTGTTCATTGGTGTCAGTGTACGTAGCCTGGCAGCCTGCATTCCTCTGCCGGTCCCCACACAATGGTGAGTATCTGCAGCATTCCTGTCTGTGTCCGCTGTCTCAGGCCTTGGCAATAGCCGGGACTCAGCCAAAAGGTTGGAGCTATGATCCACAGACTCACATGGCCACGTACAGGTGTTTCACTGGACACCAGTCATTCACACGGTGAGCGTTATTTACCGTGTAGACGTGTGTCACAGTCAAATTTAGGGGAAAACATTCGTTTTTTTCCCCTTATTAGCTGCTGTGAAATAGGCATCTGCAGGAGAGATTTTAAAATAATTTAGGAGATGAGGCTTCCTGTTTAACCTGCTTAATCATCTCGTTCTGACCTTCTTTTTTTTTTTTGCAATCATTCCCTTTCTCCATCTGCTAAATAAAATTGCAAGCATGTCTCTTTCTCCTTCTCCGGCTATTTTGCTTTCTCTCTTGTTCTGATGCCACAGCCGTGCAGACACCTTTCCCTCCTGCTGACTCAGTAACCAGCCTCAGGCGCTGTGGGCTCGGGGTGTTGGTGGCGGGGAGGAGGAGGAGGAGGAGGAAGAGGGGGGTGGGGGAGGGGAGGGAGCGGGAGGGAGGGGGTGCGAGGCTCCCACATCAGGCCCACCAGCCTATCACATGCGAGGGAAAAGCGCTGGCTAATCGTTTCTACAATGGCACCCTGCACACTGTCACACAGGACCACAAACCGCTCTCTTCGCCAAACACTTCCACTGTATTATTCTGCCGTTGCTTGGAGATCCACATGTGATGCCTGCAAGTGAACAAAGAAAAAACCCGGCTGTCAAAATGCATCACAACATTCGATGTGAAATATATGCAAAGGGGAACATGTAGATGCAGCCGTTGAACACAAATTTTCTATGTGATCTGCAAATGTAGACTTAGACTTGAGGTATTTCAGTCGAAAATCCTATATAATTCTGGACATTTTTAGTAGGTGATAAGCATGAAATGTCGATGTCATCACCAAGTGACTTCATGACATGTAAAATGATACAATTAGTCTTTCTCAATAAAAAATTGAGGGTGAATTTAGCTTTTTGGATCGTCTGATAGGTTTACTTTTAATGCGTATAACTACTACTTTCCTTTAAAATAGAGGAAACCACAGTTCAGAATTAGGTGGTGCCTGTAGATGTATTCTTATGGCATATATAGGGGCCACTGATTAATGACGACTTCACAGTTACGTTGAAAATAGTGATTCATTGCTATAACCATCTGGTTGTTTTCTGCTACATGGTGATGCTCACAAACGCAGTCACCTACGTCATACGCTGCCAGTGCAGCCGGCCGACCTTCAGGGATCGGGCCTGTTTTCAGAGGGAAAGTGCTTTTGCACCTGTGGTGTGATTTTAGAGCTGCGTTCCCCTCAACAGAGGGTGAGGTCAAAACTGCCAGGGGTCACACTTGAAAAGAGAACCTGGTTTCCCGGCTAAAGGCCGGTGCCATTAACCGAGCCACCTGCCCAGCCGAGGTCTTGCAAAGGGGGAACAGTGAGAAAGTCTCCTCTGACAGGGAACAACTCATCGCAGAGGTTATAAACTCATTTTACAATGTAGCCACTTATCACACTATTATCACAGTGGCCTTGGGACTATTACGGCCATCCAAATATTATTGTACTCCTGAACTGAGAATGATCTGCGTTCAGGAAATTTGCCTGAGGATTTTCAGAAAAACATATCAAGTGAAACGATTCCTGTGGAGCTGGCGAGAGGAGTGGCGAGCTGTGTGGCGTCGTTGTTGTTCCTCTCTTCCTCTGTTAATGAATGCAGAGGTGATCTGTTTGTCTGAGGAAGAGAGCAGAGGGGAAGCCTGATTTCCACTCCATTTTATCTGTGCCCCACAGCCCCTGCCAGTCAGCCCCCCGTGCTTTCACATGCCGGGGTCCCACAGGAAGCAGCACTCCATGAAGGGCAAAGGTCAGAGAAGGAAAGAGAGCCGCTCGTCCTTTCATTCACCACCAAACTGACAAATGCACAACGCCGTGGTTATTTTTTGGTGCTGTCCAGTAAAAACAATAAAGGAACGTGACTTTATGAAACTCACGCTGTGGGTTTCTTTTCAAATGTTATAGGGTCATAATAAAGTTTTTAGAATAGATTTATAGTGCTTGCAGTTTCTTCGTGCTCGTAATCTGCACTCTGCACAAATAAGTCCATTGACTTCCTCATTTATGGGCAATATGCATGAACTGACGTATTTCAATACCTTAATTTTATGTGGTGTGCAAACGTCTCGTGTTGGATGTAGCTGCTTTTATAGATTTAGTATTTAAAAACAGTTTTTTCCTTCTTAGTTTGTGAAAAAAACAATAAGTACAATGTTGGAAATAGGTCTCATAAGTATAACAAATTACACTGCCATGTGGTGGAGACTGCAAAGAAAATTATGCATGTGAGGCAAATGTTTTCCTGTAAAGACAATTTTTTTGTGGGACAGTAATTTGTCAGCAGATGAGACACAGTTTTAAAAAGTCACAATAGGTTTATTGATCCATAGTAAATGAAAAACAGTAGATGAAAAATGATTAGCATAATTGTATATTATATTTAAAAGAAAATGTGAACAAGGAACACATCTGTCCAGCAGAATCAGTTTCATAAAAAACAATATGAACGTCATTTCTAGCATCAATCGTTTGAGTTGTTGTTGTTTTTTCTAATGTTTTCTATTTTAGGGAAGCTGAACACAAAATATAATTTGAGCTTCAAAAAAAACACCAAGCAAAGCAAAATCACCAAAACAAAAATTCAGCAGTAACTGAAGCAGAAGGATTAAAGCTGTATATCAATAAAAGGGAATATTCTCTGATTTCAAGTATCTTCTCTCAGACAAAATGCAGATATGCCTGTAAAATAAAAATAAAAACATCTCATACATGTCCTGCATGCATGCTTCATCATTTCCATTCATAACTTGTTGCCCTGTTGTAATCTAGTAGGCTACAATTATTTCAGTGATATCCTTTAGTTAATCAAAACTTGATGCATCCACAGAGTTGTTTGCTATAAGGAGCCAGGCGATGCCCTCAACAAACAAAAACAAAAAAATGCCTCCCGGTGGAAAAGACTCAGTTCTGCAGGAGATGGACAAACTCACATTAAATACTCGGGCGAGGAAGGGTTGTCACTGGTGGACCCAGTTTCGTGGTAGCAGTTAGCACCAGACAGTTTCTCACATTTCTGTTTGTAGGCATCCCGCTCCCGCATCAGTCTGTTGAGTTCGTGCTTGAGCTGCTCGACCTGTGACACCAGGCTGGTCTTTTCGTGCTCCAAGACGTGCTTCTGCTGGACGCGCTTGTAGCGGCAGGACTGTGCGTAACCACGGTTTTTCAGCGTCCGGCGCTTCTGCTTCAGACGCATCACCTCGTCCTTGCCGAGGCCCCTGAGGAGCCGGTTGAGCTCCCTGACGGACATGGACACGAGCTGGTCGTCCGAGAAGTGCGAGTCGGCGCTGGATCGCCGGTCGTGGCGGCTGTGCTGCTGCTGGAGATGGTGGTGCGCATCGAAGACCTGCTGGTCATCGGGCGACTCGGGCGACTCGCACTCCAGGTCATCTTTGATGTAGGGGTCTTGGCAGTGGCTGCTGGGCATGCCGTGCATGTCGGGGTGACCCGTCAAGCCCGGGTAGTGCTGGACAGGCTCGTTCAGCTGGCCGTACCCTTCGTATTCGCCTTGGAAAGGTGCAGGATGGTGGCTGTGGGACGCCGACGGGTGTCCCTGCTGCGCCGTGGCGCCGATGAGGGCCTCCACCGCGTCCTCGGCTGTAAGGCCAAAGGATTGTGGGTACATCTGCTGAGGGTAACCCCCGTTGCTGGGTATCCAGAACTGCTCGCTCCCGGGGTTGTTTCTCTGCTCGTTTAGATTGAGGTTTGGTGATGCGGGTACCGAGTTGCAGGGGGTGCTGCCAGGGGTGGAGGAGACAGAGTCTGGTCTCTGGAGCTGGGTGCACGGCCCGATGAAGGAGCGGTCTACCCCCTGCATCGCCTCCTTCTTGATACCGAACTTCATTAAGTCGAAGTCACTGACGAAATCCATGGGGGGTTTCTGCAGTCCCAGATGTGAATGCGCCTCGGCGGTCATATTCAATGGCAAACACGGTCTCTTCAAAGAGCTCAAGAAGTCCGCAGCTCTCTCATGCAGTCAGCGAGGGCGCACTCACTTGGGGGAAAAATGGCAGTAATTCCAAACTTTGATTTCAGCTCGGAATGGAAACAACACACATGCGTGCGTAAAAGGCTCCCAGCCTGTCAATCTCTGTGCCAAGTGGCGATTCTGCGACGCGCGGGCCGTTTGGTTTCAGCAGCCACGAAACTAAAAGTCCACGGATGCTCTGGCTGCTCGGGAGAAGCGCACATACTTCATAAAGCCGCATTTGCATGATGTCACGCCTCCCGGACTACACCTCCACGCCCCTCACCAATGAAAACACAGCGAGGAGGACAATTTGCATAAAAGCTGCTACGAGTTCCTCTCCACGAGCTGTTCGTGAGGATCATTTGACCAAAACCTATAAATGCACAGAGGCACACATTCTCTTCTTCTCTTATCTCTTATTTCCCCTGTGCTCCATTTTTTTTTACATGGGAGCTTAATAATGCCATAGGTTTTTCAACTTCAACAAATATTTGTCTGGGCAGTGCGTTTGATTTTCAAGTTTATTCTTGAAATCTATTGTGGCAAATACACACACACTCACACACACACACACACAAACGCGCGCGCGCGCACACACACACACATATATATATATACAGTATATATATATATATATATAATATTATTATATGTTATTATAATTACTCATTCAGCTATAACTTGCATTGTTATTTCGATCAAAATTTGGTTTATATGTTTTTGAATCCGGGGTTATGAATAAGTTGCCACGACTGCATGTTTTTACGTCAACAACAAAAATGAGGCTGCAAGACGATTCGTTTCACACAACCCTGCGTGTGTTCCTCACAGTTAGTTCACAGGTAAATACTGACACCTGGCGGCCAACAGTCCACACTGCAGGGCCCTCTGAAGCCTGAACCATGATGGGTGAAAGAAAGAGAAATTGTATTTCTGCAGCGTTGTTTTTTAAACACACACACACACACACATATATATATATATATATATATATATATATATATATATATGTATATTTCACAGTTACAAAGCTATGAACTCTGTAGGTCTGTGGGACTGCCCACAAACCGTGTGGAACATGCGCACACAAAACATCTGTGGCCTGAGTCCTTAGACACATGTTGATTTTACAGTAGGTTGACCCTACACCCCCGTCAGAATGAGAAGTGGCTGACGCTGTGATCAATTCTTCTCCGCAATAGTTCTGACACCAGCAACATTCCTGGCCCCCCGAGGGGCCCCCTGTGTGGTTCAGGGTTGTCACCCCTAGTGGTGTCCAGAGGTGACACAATTGCACCGGATCTCAAAGGGTTAAGCCGTGTTCCTGCCCTGAGGTGCCCCTCTCAGGCAGTGCTTACTCCAAACATTGTGGAAGCTTCACTGACAAGAGAAAGGGGACTCGAGCCAAAACCAATAGAAGTTGCTGCCCGAGAATGGCGAGGAATTGTTTTGTGCAATTCTCACTGCTGGGAAGAGCGGAAGAGAGGAGACAGTGTGACTGAGTGAGGATGGCTCAGGGACACGTACTGGGATTTGTGCCAGCAGGGCAAGGTCACAGTATGTAGCATAAGTTATGCTAATGATAGGATGCGAACAGCCCAAGTGTACATCACCAGCAGAGCATTAGATCATATTTCACCACAACACATATGTGAAAAAAGGCAAACCTCCTAAACCTAAATTGAATTACCATACACCAACCTATAATCATGCACTATAACCATACCTATTTTCTTACACCTAGGCCATATAACCAACAAAATCCTCTGAAAACCAGCAGCTCAATAAGATCTTATAAGATACACACGGTATAGTTTAAATCTAAGTTTTAGCACTTTGAGATTGCTTGTAGCAATGAAAAGTGCTCTATAAATGAAATGTATTATTATTATTATTATTACGTACCAAGTAATTATAGGATAATCCGGCAAAGCCGGCAATATTGTATATTTTTGTTGCTGTCAACAAATATCAAAACCTACTATGCATTTGTTTCCCACTTTCCTTACTTTCACATAGTTCCCCAGCCCGTGTGTAGCCTTCAGCCCAAAGCCCCTTTGTTCCTACCGAAAATAACATATTTTGGAAAAGTTGTCACAGATATATACACTTCAATCTTCAAAAACAGCAGTACTATTTTCTTTTTCTTTTTAGAGAATGTCACACGATCACGAATAAAGGTTGTATTTGTTTGGGAGTATTTTCAACAGTAGAACAGTGTATGTGGGACTGCCTGAAAATAACCTAGCGTGTGTGTGTGAGAGAGAGAGAGAGAGTGTGTGTGTGTGTGTGTGTGTGTGTGTGTGTGTGTGTAATGAAGAAAGATGATGGAACCTGTACAAAGGTATGGCTCTTCCATGTGTTTTTAATAGTTGTTAGACAATAATGGAGGTCTATACCATGGAAGAGGAACAGTCATATGTAAGGCTTTGGCAACATAGAAAACACGAGCTATAGGTTGGGTTGTTGGTCTGCCAATTCTGTTGAACCAAGATTTCCATGCAGCCTGAGCGCAGGGGCCTCCTGAGCGGTTGACCTTAGGACAGCAGGCCTTTCTCTGTATTCACGAGGCACACTTACACAACCTGCGCTGTCATTGGTTACAACACTGACTCAGAGCACGAACACCGAAAGAAGAAAGTGCTGTGGCCGACACAACTTTCTGTTTTTCTGTTGCCAAACACTCATACAATGGCTCTTTATTTTCCACTATTGACTCTTTGGTCACTATTTAATGTGACCATCTTCAGAGTCATCTGGCTGACACACAACAGAGCGTCTTCTACAAAAGCTGTGACACTCAATAACATCCATATAACCCTCAGATAACCCAAGGGCGCTGCTCTTGAAATAATCCAAAATGATTGCACAGTGCTCCTGAAGTACTTTCTGTGCAGACTTGTACACTAAAACAAACAGACCCTTCAAAACCGCTGCCAAAACACCCAGCCTTCATGACTGCATCCATTAAGTGGCGGTGGCCGGCTTATTAGCACCATGAAGGCAATTAGCAAAGGGCTGTCATGAGGATTTCAACAGTCATTCATTTGATGCTTCCAAAAATAATAAGACATGTGACCGCTGGACAACAAGGAGAACAGGTTAAAGAGATCACAGTAAATACTGTCACAACAACATACAAGTAAACATAAAAACATAATTTCAACATTTAGGGACAGTCCTCAGCCAGGATGCCCACTTGCCGTGGTATTTTGGCAGAAAGGCCCCGTATGTTGGTGTCTTTCTCTCTGTATACACAACATCTATCCCACATGGCAATGGGGCTCTGTGTGTTTCAGGGGCTATTTTGTAAACACAAAGGCGCATAACCAAAAGTGAATTTCACTTACGCTCTGGTCCAGAGATAACAAACATGGAGCGAGCAAGTAGCAATAGGAAAAAAGCCATGGCGAGACAACATAGGGCCGAAGTCATGATTGCTGGAGAACAACTCAGGTATGAGCGTAGAGGAGGCAGACGGACTGAAAATATTACCATTTAAAATATATAAAATGCTTAATATAAGATTTGAGAATCAAGTCCAGACGTGCGGCTGGTGTTAGGTCAAGATTTTGGTGAATTTGAACTTTGAACTTCATTTCAAGGTTGAGACTACACGATGGAAAACTGATAAAGGAGCGACGCTACCACCTGCGCACGTATCCCAACTGTTTCGTGGCACAGGAGCTTATAGACTGGCTTGTGAGACACAAGGAAGCTCCAGAGCGAGCAACAGCTGTCTGTCTCATGCAGCACCTCTTGGACCATGACATTGTTCATCACGGTAAGCAGGGAGCACGGAGGCGAGCCGCAGCAAAGAGAGATCCAGAGATCTTTTGCACAAATGTCTCTGATCTCTAAGTCCTCTTGTTGGAAACTTTGTGTTGCCTTTTCTCAGTCTGTGATAAGAGGTCAGTATTCAAGGATGCCAAACTGCTGTACCGTTTCCGGAAGGATGATGGCACAGTTCCCTTCAGTATCGAGGTGAAAATCTTCATGCGAGGACAACGCCTGTACGAACAGTAAGAGCCGCTGTGTTTGTGCTGGAAATCTCTTGCTTACGCAGGATCAGCTGACCTTGAAGTGTAATGTCCATCACACTCATGATTAATAGGCTTGGGTTCAAATTCCTCCCAACAATATAGTAATGTCTTGTCATAAATTTTGTGTATCTTGGTAATTTTGTCTGTTTAAATGACCCTTCCTGATTTGCAAAGTAACTTGCCTGTTATGGGAAAGCCGATCTGCGTTTTTTGTGTCTTGCTTCCTTCAGTCTCATTGGGGACAAGAACTCCATCCTGCAGCTCAGAGAGGAGCACGGTGTGGCATATCAGCGAGCCTTTCCTGGCTACCAATTGATCGACTGGCTCCTTCAGAATGGTGAGGCAGAGAGCCGGCGTCGGGGCCTGGAGCTGAGCCGTGCACTGCAGGAGCATGGCATCATTCAGCATGGTGAGGGGAGCAGGCATTCACCCTTTGATGCATTAAACTTGGAATGAGCAGGCCCTCAGTGGCTGCTCGCAGTGGGTGGCCAACTTTTTTGCAATCTTAAGCAAATATAGTCACCAAATCTTTGTGGAAAATTCCCATTAATTCTTAAAGATGTTCCGCTGTTGCTTTGTGCTCTCTCTCTCTATCACCCCCACCAGTGGCAAATAAGCACGATTTCTTCGACAGCGGACTACTCTATCAGTTCTGCATCAATTTTCGCCGCAGACGCCGCCTATCTGAACTATTAAATGAAAGTGAGCAGGATAATCACGAGGGTGCGGCAGTGTCGATCCAAGAAGACAACCATTCTGACAGTCCATTTGTTGTGCGCAAAAACCCACCCCAGGAGGGCAACAGTGCTTTTCAGTCAGGTAAAAAAATTAAACTCAAATAGTCCTGCCATGCTTTGTGAATGCTAATTACTGCGTAAACAATTTCACCACTGATTTAATCCCAGTGGGGTCGAGTACAGACCTAAAGCAGGTTACGAGTGGGCGTCGGGGCAGCTTGAATTCCCTTCAGCTTCACTCTGCTGGATTTCCACCTCTTGTCCAGCTGTCCTCAGCCTCAGCGGGGAGATGCAATCCTAAATCAGGCAAGTGTGTGATTAAAATTCATCCGAAAAATGTTTGGAAATTTTATTTAAGTGTAAGTATTTAGTATATTCAGGCTTGCTCGCGAAAGCATATAAACTACATCTTTTTACGACTTCACAGTCCTCAGGAGAAGTTTCACATGTGAACAGTTATTGGCACCTGGTGCACCCTTCATCAAGAGAGTGTTGACGGTGAGTTACTGCAATGTGTTGACCTGGGCTATTTCTGGTGATCACAATTTTATTGCATTTTTACATGATATCCGGCGTAAAAGTCTAAAAGTGTGAAATCAAAGCAGTTATCTTAGATCTAAATAAGTCATCTATTTAATCTCAAAATTTAAGTCACTTTTAAAAACCCATTTCTTTAGACTTGCTTTTATGTGATTAGGTCTTTTTCTATTGTCTTTTTCTATCTTGTTTTTTATTTTTAATTTTTAAACAGATATATGCCCTGAAAACCGTAATATTGTTGGAATGCTGATTTTGATTGTCTGTGATTTGTATGATTTTGTGAAAGTACTTTGTGAAAGGTGCTATATAAACAACATTATTAATATTAAATTGTATTATTATTATTATTATTATTATTATTATTATTATTATTATTATTATTATTATTATTATCTGTGATGCCATTATAAGTACATCATCAACTCAAAACAAAGCAGTGGCTCAAATGAAGATGTACCCTATCTCACCAAGTATAAACAATACAGATTCCACTTGGTTCCTACTGAATGTATAATTTGTCTCTTGCCATGATCCCAGGTGATAGGAGACGTGCTGGGCTGGGGCTTCGTGGTCAGGGGCATGGCTCCCTGTTATGTGCAAGCCGTGGACCCTGGGAGCCCAGCAGCGGCTGCTGGAGTTAAGGTCAAATTTGCGTGTCACACGTCAAACAGATTCAAAATGATGCACACCACAAGACTAAAATGTCACCTATGTACCTGATGCGATCGTGTGTAGGTGCGGCAGTTTGTGTACCAGGTGAATGGACAGTGCGTTCTCCACCTGGACTACAGGACCATGACTAGACTGGTGATGACCGGACCGCGCACCATTGTGCTGGAAGTGATGGAACCGCTGGAATGACAACGACTTGAAGTCTGATGCTTATTGTGGGCACGACTAGATCAGCTGGAGCTGAAAAACAATGTCATAAAACTTTTTCTCTTTTTTTTTTTCGAGTTGTGTAGTTTCCCGGTTGACCGCAGGCGTTCATGTGCTCATTTATAGGAAACAACCCAAATCTGAGCAAATGCTTGCGTTGCTTGCAGCAGGAGCAAGTGAACTGAAAATGGTTGTGTCTTATGAATGTGAGCGTTTTATAATGATAACATAAAGCATTGTGATAATGGGACGGCGATGAACGCAAACTTTTGGCCATTCATCCTGTGCCCAGCTCCCTGCTACGACTTCCGTCTTTTTGTCGTCGCCATTTTGGATTGAGAGTTGGCTCACTAGGTAATGTTAGCTAGCATGCTGCTGGCCTGACCACCGGTGCGAGCAGAAGAAGTAGTCAGAGGACATCGGGTGCCGGGCGGTGCGGGCAGCCCTCACTTGTGGGGTCTAGTGTTTTCGTGACCGGTGCAACCCTCTGCCTGGTCCTTTGTTGTCCCCCCCACCAACCCACCCCCAGCTAGCTAGCTAGCTAGCTAGCTAGCAGCTGCAAGCAAAGCAGATGTGACAGCTAACTAGCCAGCGTCGCTAGCTAGCTGTGGAGCTGCAGAGCATCAGCACCGGCGTTGAGGAGAGCGAACATCCCCCCCATCAGCCTGCGCGTCCCGACCATCTCCTCAACTCCCCGGTTGACCATTTATGTAGCGAGCCAACCCGTGTGAAGTGTGTCTTCGTACGCATCACGAGGTGAGTGGAACGCATCGAGAGATTTCCTCCGAAAACGGAAGGAAACCGAGAACGCTAGCCGGCTATGCGTCGCTAGCTTAGATTGCTAAGTAGGTGGCCAAGGCGACGAGAGCGGGCAACGGTGCTAAGTTGAGCTAGCATAATAGCGCTAGCGCACAAAGCACAAAGCACAGCATGTTCTATAAAGCACTCGTGCCGGAAATCAGTGGACGCGGTGGAGCAGGAGAGGTCACGGGGAAGCTCTGCGATTCAGTCTCGATGCCCAGAAAGCAGCACTCGGATCAGTGAAGAAGACTCATGCCCCTGAAGAAACTGCAGCTCTGAACACGAGCCGGTGCTATTTGTCACCATAAGGAGATAACGGACAGTGGTTTGTTGAATGAGGAAAAGTAATGAGAGGGCGTGTCGTCTGATAATAAAGTCACTCTTCTCGGTTCCCCTGAGCTGTGGTGTCGAACTCTGTCAAACTCTATTTTAAACGTGAGGTCAAAATGAATGCTGCATCCTCAGACTAATCAGTGATGTTGCGTTTGTCAGGAGAGATGTATCAGCTCCCGGTGAACAACCTCACGAGAATCAGGAGAGCGAGGAAACAAGTGAAGAAAGCGCTCGAGGACATTGGACTGGAGTACTGCAAGGAGGCAGCGGAGGTGATGTGTTCTTGTTTGTTTGCGACAATCATAAATGTCTGTTGAGAAAAGATTTGATCTCAACTGTGAAGAAAATGGTAACTTGTTGTGTTTAAAATAGTAATTGGACAAAAGCCAGTGTAGCTCATAATTAGAAAGTGTTGTGTGTTGTCAAACAAGACATATTTACACTGACTGAGAATAACAAATGTGTATTCATCTTGTCAATTTCATTCTACAGGGATTCAAGGAGTTTTGCCCCAATGAGCAGTTTGTAAAGGGATCTCTTTGCCTTGATATCTGTGCATGGGATCCATCATATTCAAAAACACAGGTAAATCTAATTCCTGTTCTCCAAACCGATTTAACATGCTCCTGCACAATTCACCGTACTTACCTTAATGCCGTTGTTTTGTTCCCCTCATGTTTGTCAGGAATACAGATCAAAGCCATTTTGCTGCACAGAGTGCCCGTTTTCTTCCAAATACTACTCAGGCTACAAGAATCACTTCCGCAATGTACACAGGAAAATCTTTGACAGTAAAATTCTGCTCAACTGTCCATACTGCACATTCACCGCAAGCAAGAGGACTCTGGAGACACATGTTAAAATATTCCACATACCCAGTTCAGCCCGACAGAACTATGGGAGTGCACAGAGAACTGCACTGCAGAAGACGGACAAACCATATCTTGATAGAGTCAGACAGGGAGACGGTGTGGAGAGACCCATGTACTTTTGCAGAAAATGTTCATTCCGGGACAGTCTCTACAACGTTGTGAGGAGGCACATCTATAGGGAACATTTTCAGCATATTGTGTCGCCGTATCTTGGTATGGTGCCTGATTCTTCTGTCAAAAATGGCGCAAATTCTGTCAACGGTAACAACATCCTCTGTAAACGCTGCCAGTTTTCCACTCGTAGCTACGAGGCTCTTGTGCAGCATGTCATAGAGTACCACGAGCGCATCGGTGCTCAGGTAACCACCATGATTGGACACGCTAATATTATTGTCTCCAGGTCTCAAGCCTTACCAAGTGCCCCTGTGGTCATTAGCAGGGGCCACCCAATTAGAGCGGAGCAAACAGCACAACCAGCCATTGGCTATTTGAAGCCAGCGGCCACTGTTGTCAAAACCCAGCCCCCCGTCGTAGCCAAACAGGTGCGTGTCACAGTTCCTGGCAACAGCACTGCGGCTGAAAATAATGCTACTGGTGTATGCACAGCGCAGACACAGAAGTGGAAGATATGCACAGTCTGCAATGAGCTTTTCCCTGAAAACCTCTATAGTGCTCATTTTGAAAGTGCACACAAGGCAAAGAAAGTGTGGGCACTGGCCAAGTACATCATGAAGATCCACAACTTCACTAGCAAGTGTTTGCTTTGCAACCGGTACCTGCCCAGTGACACACTGCTCAACCACATGCTAATTCACGGGCTCACGTGTCCACAGTGCCACTCGGCTTTCCACAGTGTTGAAAAAATCCTGGAGCACGTGAATCAGACTCACCCCGATGACTTTGTGGGACCCCCAGGTGCAACGCCGCTAACCTTTGATCTCACAATTAAACAAGATAAGTCCAGTAATGTTCAGCTTGCTGTTCTCACCTTTAACATGAAGGAGTCTGTCAACGGTCAAGATCAGTCTGCACCTTCTAAGAATAGTGTTCCCCCTCCGGTCAAGCCAAGCACTCCAAGAGTGGCTGAGAACAAAAGTGAACAGCTCACTAGAAGTTTACCAGCTCACAAGAGCGAGGTTGGGAAGACGCTGTGTCCGCTGTGTTTCACCATCCTTAAAGGTCCTATCTCTGATGCATTGGCCATGCATTTGAGGGAGCGACATCAAGTGCTCCAAACGATGCACCCCGTTGAGAAAAAGATGACGTACAAGTGCATTCACTGTTTAGGAGTGTACACCAGTAACATGGTGGCTTCCACAATAACACTGCATCTCGTGCAGTGCAGAGCTGTTGGTAGAACCCAGGCAAGCCAAGGCTTCAAGTCTGCCTTGACTCTCAACTCGTCCGGGGCGGGCTTCCTCAAGAGGCAGCCACCAGTGCAGGCCACGTCCGGTCCTAAGAGAATGAAGCTGAGCAAGGAGTCCAAGATTTTGACCACCATTGGACATCCGGCTGAATCTGATGGTCTTGCTCTGGATCCGAGAAGCTATGAGCACAAGACATATGAGGCCAGGAAAGATTTCCTCACGGCCTACTTCAACAGGCGACCGTACCTCTCTCCCCAGGAAGAAGAAAAGCTGTCTGCAAGTCTGTGGCTGTGGAAATCCGACATTTCTGGTCACTTTGCAAACAAGCGAATGATGTGTGAGAGACACTGTAAGACCAATAAGTTGGCTGTGCTGCTTGGCTTCGACATGCACGCCCTCAAGAAAGTGAAGCATGAGCTGATCTTTGAGGAGAGCAAGATTGTGGCCTCCTCAGCAGGCAGATCTGTAGGACTCAAGTCTGGCACTCCAAGCATAGACCAAAACAAGCAGTGTGAGACACTAAACTGTACTGTTAAAATCAGCACAAGCACAGAGACCATTTCCATTGACTCGGACAGTGAACCAGAAACAGAAGATAGACCTACCGAGAATGGAAATGTTGACACAAACCAACAGGAGAATATAGAATCCCAGGAGCCACAAAACCTGACCGAAGAAGCAGCATCTGTAAACACAGACGAGCCCTCCAGGGAGAAGGATAGTTCATTGCAAGATGGGAAAGCAAATGCATGGATGACCTTCTGTTAGTGTGAAGGGTGTGCCTTGGTGGAGCGGCAGTTCATTTTTAAAAGAGTGTATCAACTAAGACGAGGGAAAAAAAAACAGGTCTACAGATAGTTAAATATCAAATGGCATGTGTCACTAAAACTATTCTTTCCATACAACCTCATTACGTGTTGAAAAGAAGGAAAAAGGACCACATTGAAGTGCAGAAATGGATGGCTTATGTAAGTGACATTGTATATATTTTAGCCATTATCCTTAGTCTCTTCATAAAATCTGTTATTCACTGGTTATTGGTCATGAGTTAGGATTATACCAATTGACCTTCTTCCATAGTTTTTTTTCTCTCCCTCAACTGTGACAATGAACTGTATCATGTTGTCATTTCTCAGTAGAAAGTGTAGAATATGCTAATTGCTTATGTACACATTTTAATAAATGTTTGTTTAATAAAAAAAGATATTACTTTTTTTCTCCTACACCAACACTCAAGTATGTGACAAAAACGTTTTGTGCCACATCTCGTAAAAAAATGGAGCTTCAAACGTTCAATAGGGCATAAATAGCGTCCGATAATTTTTAATGCAAGGACAAGAAACTAACAATATGATTGTAAATTTCAAGTTTTTATGAGGTGAATACATTTTTGTGGTTGCAAAATAAGCTTTTGTAAAAGTCAGTATGTAGGGAGTATAAGGGGATGTTAGGATCAATAAGAGGTCATACACTTCTTTTAATACATAAATGACCACCACTGTGTTAATCCATACTTTCATATTGTGGTACAACAATAACAACAAATACACAAACCCACCACACTGTTTTGTTTCGAAGATGAAAGGATGACAGCAGGTTTGCACTCGGTCCACTCAGATTGGTCAAAACGCGACCAACGCGTCCGTGTCCTCCAATGGTGCTGATGTCACTTAACGGGCCCCCGAGTTTCCGGCGTGACGCGGACGCCGATTGGTGCGCGCGCGGCAGGAGGCGGGACTTCTGCGCGGTACAGTGGCAGAATTGGCCAACCGCCAGCGTGCATCACTGCGAGGGCCGCGGAGTCTGCAGCTGCAACAATGTCCATGTTGTGTCTGCGTGCACACGCACAGCGTTTACCAACTCCGTAGCTGCACGCCGAGGGGCACAAGGAGCTTCCAGCAGACGTGAGTATACCTGCTGGCGACCACGGCCCCTGACCAGCCCACTGGATGCTGTCAGCGGTTGTCTTTGATGCGTTTCCTGTGGACCGTTCATGAACAGCTAGTTAGCACCTGATGCTAAACCTGGCACTACCTACGTGACTTGCAGCTGTCAGCGGTGACAGGCTGGCATCTGAACACACGCACACATATCCGCCTCGAGTCGGAACGATGTCATGCTACTCGATTCCACGTTGCTCATCTTGCAAGTTAGCCAGCGAGCTGTTGTTTGTGAGCTCGCGTTTTCTTTTCATTAAGTGATTTGTGATCCCGTGATTGGATTTTCATACCGCCCGAGTTATCCAGTAGTTTCCATTCATCCCTGTACATCATCCGTCAAGTTTGCTGAATCACACGGGGGACTTAACGTCTGCTTTTCTGTGTTCAATAATTATCACTGTGAGCTACTGCAGCAGAGATTTTCCGAATCACTTTGCAATTGATCTATAATATCAGCTTTGATGACGTGACTGGCTGGATGTGTGCAGATCTGATTGCACAACTCCAGCAAGTCTCCTGATGGATTTCCACACTATACAAAAGTGAATGGGAACAATTGATCAATTTATTTCAGCAGAGGTTGCATCAGTGTTTGCTGACATGAACTAATGAAACCCTCTCTCGTCCCCGTGTGCTCCCAGACTGCAATTGTGAGCCGCAAGATCGGGCGAAGACGCGCTGATGTGACAGCCGACAGACTGCGAGGAATGGCAGGAGAAACCGCGGGGGTCTGACTAGGCTTGGCGGTGTGTTGGGGGGTTTCACAGTGTGGGAATAATGTCGGACAGTAACAGAGAGCTGGTCGAGTTCTTCATCGGCTATAAGCTGTCCCAGAGGAACTACCCGACCTCTCTACTGAGGCCGGAGGATGCTGGTGGAAGGACTGAGGGAGACAAGGCCAACTCAGCTGCCAGCAATGGCTTGTTGGTCGACGGCGGCAACAGGTGCGGTCAGCTGGGGACTGACCCGTTGCCCCCGGACGGTGGCGTGGGGGCTGTGAAGGAGGCGCTCAGGGACTCCGCTCATGAGTTTGAACAGCTCTTCAACCAAGCGTTCAGTGACCTCTCCCTGCAGCTCGACATCACCCCTGACACGGCCTACCAAAGCTTTAAGAGTGTGATGGACGAGGTGTTCAAGGACGGAGTCAACTGGGGACGTATAGTGGGCCTGTTCGCTTTTGGCGGCGTGCTGTGTGTGGAATGCGTCGAGAAGAATAGGGGCGAGCTGGTCGCCCGTATCGCTGACTGGATGACCATGTACCTGGATGAGCACATCAGCCCCTGGATCCAGAGCCAAGGAGGCTGGGTGAGTCTCCAGAGGATGAAGCCAACCACAGCCTTATCTATGGTCCTGTGACCGTGTCGAACCAGTACAAAAACTGGGAGCAGGTTGGGTGTTGGCCATTATATGACTCATACAATACAATTATTGTAAAAATTATAATTCTTAAACCTTCCCGCTATTGGTTTAGTTAGGGTGGGCTGTCAACTCAAGTTACTTGTTTCACAGCAATCACTAGCTTCAAGTTTCTTTACATTAATAGGATAGGATAGGATCCACACAGTGAGGTGACCACATTTTAAATGTGGGGAAGGAAAGAGCACTGCCATCCGATGCCCTGGGTCGAGGTGTTTTGATTATTTGGGGAGAAAAAAGTTGGATCCATGCGTCCCACACAATTTTAATGGATAGAGTAGAAAGCCTTTGTTGTCACGGTATTGTTCAAAATACATTGAAATGTAGAGTGCTACTCCTGGTTGGTTGACAACACATTGCACACAATATATCACACAGCTAAAAACAGTATCAATAAAATCAAATGTATACAAAGTGCCACAGTCAGCAGATGGCATAGTCCACAGTAGTTGTTTTACAGTCCACACTAAGAAAGGATAATCCTGTATTCGTCCCACAGCCGGGGAAATTGTTTCAAATTCAATTATTTCTTACAACTTTTTAAAAAGCTATTGAGGTTTTAATATAATCCAGTACTTTGTAGGATAAAATTAGAAAGAAGGATTCGTTTTTGTATGTTAGCTTCCTAATTTGGTTCCACTGCGAACCCAAAAAAGACATCTGCGTATTTAATTTCTACAATTTTCTTGGAGATTCTTTTGAAAAAAACATGTACACATACAAACATTTTTGGCCGCAACATTAGAGTATTCCTTTTAAAGGGGCAGTAAGTGATTCTAAAGCAATAGACGCTCGCCCATACCTGAGTTCACAGAGCCAGAGCAGTAAAATCACAACAACAACAGAGAGAAACAAGCGAGAAATCAATTTACTGCCCCTTGGAAATGTAAATATTTCCTAATAACAAAATCCCCCCCCCCCCCCCCCCCCCCCCCCTTTTTCCTCTCTATTCCAGGGCTGCTTTGCGGAGATTTTTGGGCAAGGCGCCGGCGCAGAAGCAAGGAGATATCGGGAGAGCGTGAGGCGATGGCTGCTAGTTGGAGTGGGGATGCTGACAGGAGTGCTGATTGCTATGTTCATCGCTAAGAAACAGTGACGCTGCTGCGTCCTGTTCACCACGGCACGCCCTGTGTAATGCTACGCCAACGGAAATACAACTAAATACTTAATGTTTACAAAAAGGCCCAGTCTGCTAGTGCACTGACAGAATGTGGAGTGTCCATAACATGTAGCTTGGTGAGCTGTCACGCTTCTCACCCGCTTTGTCCTGTGTCTTTAATTTCTTTTTTTAACACAGAGCAGAAATTTTTCACCTGTTACAGGCTGATAACTCGCCAGACTGGAAGTGATTTAAATGAACCCGATAAGCTAAGGAACGGTGGAAAAACAAGGATGTGGTTTGATGAAACGGATTATTTTACTTTTTTGAAACTGACAGAACGTGTAAGTTATATTTCAGTTACTTTTCACTGTGTAATGCTCAGCTCCTTTTGTTGGCTGTACTGGAGTTTCAGGCATGCTTCGGAAAAAAATAAATATATTTATGTTTTTCTTGTGGTTTTTACTTTGTTTTTTTTATCAACTGCCTATGAAGAGCATTCGGAAAACACAACAATATATTATAGCAATATATCCACCAAACTGTAATGGTACATTATATACAACACTGTCAATTGGTCCTGCTAAAATTATTATTTATTATAAAAACTAAATATTGTATACAGTAAAGTACTTTGGTAAATGGACTGTATTTGTATATAGTGCTTTCTAGTGTTATCAACCACTCAGTCACATTCACACACTTCTATCACACATCATTCACACACTGATGGCAATTAAGGGTTCAAGGACACCGAGGCGTAAGGACTAGAGGAGCTGGGCATCAACCCACTGACCCTTGAGTTAGTGGACGACCCGCTCTACCCCATGAGCCACAGCAGCAACTATCCAAACCTGAGGAACCGTCGTCCAATTGTTCAATTTATTCAGCAAATTAAATCTTAGAATCAAGTAAAAAGAAAAGACAATTTGGCTTAATTATCAGGCAGGACATTTAGATTTCGAGATCTTTAAAAAAAATATTAGTACAGGGGAAACAGATTCACATTAAATTATGTCAATCCTTCTGGTGAAGTTTGCTAGGATGGTCTATAGATAACTTAAGATTTGAATTTATTAAATTAAATTCATATATATATATATATATATATATATATATATATATATATATATATATATATATGCACACAGACGGCATGTTAATGTCGGCTAGATCCTTGTTGAGTCCCCAAAAGATGTAAATAGTCTCTGCATCTTAAGAAGATGTATACAAATAGGCTGCTGCATACAAAAACAAATCCATTCAAAATTGATAAGTATATCTAAATAGTTAAAAAACCACACATGACGGAATTAATTGATAATGTGTTCAAGCAGAAGGTCTGTATAACAGGTATGTTCTAGGCTATAATCATAATGTTTCATATTCTTGACTCGGTCTTCTTGATGTCATAGTCTGAAGAGTCGAGTTGAAATGTTCTCCTCTCGGTTCACGTTCAGTTCATCAACAGCGTCGATGACATTGAAAACCACAGACATGCACTGGACTGCGCGTTATCTCTAAACTGCAGTGCTCAGGGTTTTACATCCTGAGCTCAGCGTCAGTTGGGGGGAAAAACTGGAGCTGCAGTGTTGCGGTTTCACCACTTGGCGGTGCTCGTGATCCAGTCATTTCAAAATGATGTTACTGAAGATGGAGCTAAATTAGTTGCATTTAGTTCTCTAGTGTATTAATCAACTGTAGATGTTACTTTGTAGTGTTGACATTAATTAGAAAAATGCATATGTTACGTCTGTCAGCGAGGATAAAATGAGGCACAGTTAAAACAAGAATGTTGAAGGGGTTGGGATTATAGTCTATCTAGAAGTGTCTCCTCGTCAAACAGATTAATAAACAACACCTTATCAGATCACTTGCTCCCCTGCTGTTGGTTTTTTTTTTTAATCTGCTACAACTAAGGACAGAACAGGCAGAATGGGGAAAGGAACAAGCGCTCTATTTGAGAGAAAGGGCCACTAACGGACGGCCGTACGAGAGAACAGGAGCAGAGGCCTGTGGTTGCTAATCTATCCTTGTCATTTGTTGCCATTTCCCCAGAGCAGAGCTGGCAGCTGCAGCAGATAAACACCAGATAGAAACAGTTAAGGAAGAGTATAAATTATGGACTTACTTTCAATACAATATTGAATATTTCACATTTCACGTCCCATGTTTAACACTCAGGTTGCTTGTCTCAGGATGTCTTGGACAGAGGGAAATGATGAGGTCTCAGGGTGATTTAGGGTAAATGTTTGGTGGTTGTGCTAAATGGATTCTGATATTTAAAAAAACCTTGTCTAATTATGTTACTTCACAGGTCATACATCACATATCAACATCAAGGTCCTGCAGGAATCATGGGGTGTTAAGCATTACAATGGTTGACTGCTAAAGAAATCAAAGACGAGAAACTTAAAGGAAACTAGAATTAGTTTATCACCAGTACACTTCACTGTGTGTGTTTCTGTGTGTGTGTGTGTGTGTGTGCGTGTGATACGGTGTCAGGAGGTCTCATGAAGCTGAAACCAAATGCATGTCTTATTTTTCCACATTTGCACTGAAGTGTGAACAAACCAAATATGAAAACACGTGACACAATGTTTGGTGTTGATATACAGACTGAAGTGCTCTGTGTGTGGCCACAGATTATGAAACCCAGGTGGATTCATTCAACCCAGACGTGATATACTGATTTTTCAAACTATGAGTTGACTCTTTGGTGCAAACATATGGAGCTGCCTACAAGAAGTGTTTTGTTGGCCGCCGGATGACACAGATTATATATGTATTTGTCTGTCACAACTCTTCTGAGTGTCAGGTCGAAAAAATACCTTGAGGGCTGGCGGCGCCCCTCTCTGACCAACTGACAGGGAGTGTGAGAGCGGCGCTGCCAGCAGCAGGTGGATGGTCCAGTGTCTGTGGCCTCAGTGATAACTTATCAGTCACTCCCCAGTCCTGAGTGAGCTACCCATGCCCTACTGTTGCTCAGCATTAAAAAAAAATACACTGCACACACACTGTACATACACACTGTGCTGTGTTTACTGCATGGTGTTTCGAACAAAATGCTAAGTTAATAGCACTTGGAGGATGATGAGTTGGAGGTCAAAGGTCTCAAAGGTCAAAACGAGTCGCTGATAACTCTTCGTCCTTCTGGTTTCTTTCTTTGGAAAGAAATAAAACAACTTGTAAAAAGCTATGATGTCATCAAACATGTAAGTTGTCATCATGAAACAAGACCCCCCCCCCCCTCTTGAGCATACAAACCCTGGTGAGTAATTAGTAACATAAAGATGACCTTGTGTGTAGATTTGAACTTGAAACCCTCTCACTCATCGGCTGGCAGCACTGGTCTAAATATAAAACCAGGTGTAAGTGTTGCACTTTAAGTTGAATGTTGTCGCTTCTGTGGAGCGGCGGATTTGCATACCCACTGTGTTCAATTACACTGTCAAAGTGGAACTCGTCCTGTACAAAGAGGCCATTGTACCTGAGCAGGAGAGGACAGTAACGCCACACGGCGGAGAGTTTAACTGCGGTCAGGCTGGATGAACTGAGAATTCAAATGATTGTAAAGACAAATGCCCTCATAACTCGAGCAGGATAAGTCACACGTTTATTGTTTCCTCTGCAGAGTTCAATATGATAATATCGATCATGCAAATACAAGACAGACCCACTAATCCCAAAACCAAAGTGTAATTACACGTCATGAACAATAAAAGAGACAATGTCATATCAGATTTGTGATTGTATTTACAGATGAAAGAATTTCCTCATCGGTGTGTTTACATGTGCAGCAACCCCTGCAGAGTGATGTAATGATCATGATAATATCCACAAAATGTTGTTTTCTGTCAAAATTCCATTCACGTAGCATAATGCAGCATAGAAACGTGTATGTACAAAATTCACACTAATAAGTGGCAAGCAAGCGAGCGAGCGATTCCCGAATATCCAAAAAGGTGCCGCTTTTGTCATTTCACACGAGCGTGGGCACCATGCCAGTGTTGAGGTGGTGTGTGTAGGGCAAGGAGGCCGAGGGGTGCAGAGGGGAGGGCGCTGGGAAGAGGTGCGGCGCGTGGCTGTAGGTCAGGAGGGTTCCGGGGCCGAGGGAAAATGGCCCCCCGTTGTCGTCCAGAGAGGACGGCTGAGTCACCTCAGAGTACTGCTCCAACATGGCCATCTTCTTGCTCTTCTTGTTCTTGTTGGAGACCTTTCTGTTGCGCGTTTGAATGCCGTCCTTCTTCATGGTGAGAGGCCGATTGACCTGAGAGAAGAAATGAGACTTTGAGATTCTTTGTTTTTAAATGTACAAATAGATTGAGGGCGACGTGCTCGGCAGCAGTTTGTTGAGAGGTTCGTGTGTATTTGATCTCTGAATGGGCGGCTCACATTGTGCAGTTTAAAGTAGAGTCCACACGCGTTACACACGGGCTCTCCATTGGCGTTGCGTCTCCACAGGGTCGTTGTGCTTGTGTGACAGTTGGCACACATTGTACCTGCCCGCTTGCTGACAATCTGAAACACAGAAAAGGGAAATTGTTTGTTTTTTGAGATGACTCGGACGATGACAAATGATCAACTGAAGTGTTTCCTGGGGAGCCCTACCAGTCGTTTCTTGGGCCTGATCAGGGGTCTGTTTTGCCCGTTCATTTTATGGTACAATCCACAGGCGTTGCACAGGTAGTGCCCTGTACCGTCGCGACGCCACAGTGGGGTAGCTGTGGCCCCACAGTTCACACACTCTCTGGCCTCTGTTCGAAATCAAAAATGCAGAGTTACTACTTCACGCTTTAGGTGAAATTAGGCCCTATTCATAGTATGTAAAATTGTATCCCCCCAAAAATGTGTGCAAATCTCTTTCACTGTCTTTTATTCATGATACAGAAAATATAGGAATAGTTGATATTTCCTCATTGAACAAAATATTTTGTTTTATTACCCAGGTGCCCAGTTGTCATGGAAATGTAGACATTCAAATTTATGAGCACTTCTCCTCCCTGTTGACGTCAAGGATGAGACTGAACCTTTCTTTTTTTGATTTACATTTCCACGACTACTGGGCAACTCCATCTGCTGAGGAAAGTCGTGATGTGACTGAAAGGTCCAGAACAGCCACTAAATAGACTTCAAATGGTGACATTTGTCTTGTCCACTGGTGTCTCAGTGTATCCTCACCTGGAGTGGATATCCGCATCTTGTTGCGGAGTTTAGGAGAGTACGAGGGGCTGATCCAGGCCCCGGGGCTGGAGTACAGTGCAGCAGAGCTGTACTCCTGTGGACCGGTCATGTAAGAGCTGTAGGGGTTCAGCATGTGCGGGTGGGAGTGAGGTGACGCTGTGTACATGCTCCCGGCGGCAGGAGTCAGATTCAGAAAGCTGCTGCTGACACCCGACCCACCCAGTGGGCTCAGGCGCTCGACCTTCAGGGCCTCCTGAAGCCGGGGGCTCTCCCTATTCTCTCTGCCCGGAGAAGAGTATCCATCTCGGGAGGCGGTGAAGGAGGAGGTGAGTCCCGGAGTGTAGAGGGAAGTCGGGGCGTGTGAGTGCAGCGGGGCCTTGGTGAGAGGACTGCTGCTCCATGTGGAGGCCGGAGGGTTGTAGGGTGAGCTCAGGGAGTGGGTGGCAGGCCCGTCCAGGAGCTGGAGGTTACTGAGGAGGCTCGGTGAGGTGAACATCGGCCGAACTTTTGAAAAGAGGGACAGAACGGATCAAGTCAGATCATGATTTATAGAGTGGATGCGGGGGCAAATCTGGTGGGTGACAGCGGGTGGGAGCTCTTACCCGAGCTGTGTCTGTAGGCGGACGATGCTCGGCTGTGGCTTGGGTTGGAGAAGAACGAGGAAAGGCCGCTGTAGTCCGCGTCCTGGCTGGAGAAGAAGGCCTCGCCCTCTTCCACTGGTGGCAGCAGGCCGGGCTCAGAGGAGAAACCAGCGAGAGCGTCTGAACTGAGCAGAGCTGGGGACACCCAGTGGGACTGCTCTGAGGAATCCTCCATGCTGACAGGGGTCGAACATGATAAAGATGTGAGACACGAACAGCGCTTTTTCTGTCAAATGCATCTTCTCAGGACCATTGAAACTCAGAGGAAAATTCAGATTAATGAATTTTGGCCATGTTTGAAAGGAGCAGTTTGACCAATAGTAACAACTGTGTGATTTACAGCAACTGTGATTGGAGCAGACACGTTATCACCACGCTCTTCAACCTCACAGCAACCAGTGTAACTTGAACCTATCAAGGAGGAGATCTCTCGACAGCAGGTTTCTTCAAACTTCCTTTTCTAGGATCCTCATTTGACTGTGGCTGAAAGTAAAAGCTAAAAATAAACGGGTCTATAAATGTAGCGATGCAGCCAGTGACCAAACGGTTACTGAGTGGCCTTTCTACAATAGGTGTGTGTCAGAATGCAAAAGATATACGCCCTCAGGGAGGCTCTGCAGGGTGGACAAACAGCCCCACACTCCAACAAGAAATAAAAAAATAAATAAAAAAACACGCCTGGCGCTGGGTTTGCAGACACATTTTAGAAGATTATGTGACATTTCCACACCAGTCCCATAAATGTGTGATGTGTGTATGTGTGTGTGGGGAGGGGGTGTTTTAATTTAAAAAAGCATGAAAGGCACATTTGATGTGCAAAATACATCATTCAAGAAGTGACCAACAGGTGCAAAGAGACTTATAGCTAAGAATGGAAGAAAGGTTGAATGGGAACAGCAGAAGCAGCGGAGGCCGCTCTTGCTCCATATCTTTAGAGGAAACAGAAGAGGCTCATAGAGTCTGATAACGTGAGAAAATCTGATAGACAGCATTATTGTTCAGCTAATTATATCCAGCTCCACCGACACAACATGAACCTAATCTCATCTGATTAATAGAAATCTGTTAGATGGGAAATTCAGGCGGGATCAGTTCGAACCAATCCTCAGAAATAAGGATGTTGATAAAACCTCATTACCTCAATTGTTGTCCTAAGTGCATATGATGTATTTATTTCTATCAATATGTACACATGACATAAACAGGATGATATATTTAGTTTGATTTTAAGACATTAAAAAGCACAATTATATGATAATAATAATTTGTCGGAGACAAAAAACTAGAAATTATCAAAATCAAAATGTTTGGGTTTTTTTTAAGTTTAAGGGACAGTCTCCATTTCATTGAGAAAGGAAACAGAATGAATGTCTCCCCAAAGCACAGTCCTCACTCCTCACCTCTACAAGTCAGTCAACCAAGCAATAAATGGCCTGAGGTGATATTTTACCGGGTGAGGTTTACTTCAAATGTAAAAATGTGCTTCCCTCCGATATTTCTTGCCAGATGAATTGGGTTTGACACCGGTGTTCACTGGAGAACGCCAAGACCGACAGGAGACAAACAGCCGGGGGTGGGTGGGGGGGTCACCTACCTTTGTGGGTGTCACAGACGAGTGAGGTGGGCAGCGCGGCTCTGGGTCGAACGAACGCAAGCCAGGTGGAAGGTGCCGCAGTGTGACAGTCTACCTCGGCGTCGGCTGATGACTACGAGAACAGCTCCTCCAACCTCCAGCAAAGTTTAGGGCAAAGAGACAGTTCGTGGGTGGAGTTGGGGACAACTTCTTTCTTTTTTTTTTTCGAAAGACACACCTCTTTTGTCCAGAGCGAAAGCACTTGTATTGGGGACATAATATATTTACAGCCCCTAATTTCATTTGCAAATACGACAAATACATTCTTATCAAAGGTTTTTTTGGCGTCTGGAGCATGTGCCTGAGGTGGCGGTGTGAGCTTTAAATCTTGGCTCCTCAGCTCTTCCCGTTCTGGCAGTGTGTATGCTGCAGTGTAGTATTGATAACATGTTTGTATCTCTGATATGTTACTGTATATTATAATGTGACGTTGTAAAACGCCTATCAGCACCAAACCAAGGCTATTATCAAGCAGTTAGGTGGTGGACAGAAATGATCAGACCATGTTTATTGAATGTGACATATCTATATTTGTCTAATGTTTACTCAGACACATGAAGGCAATATAAAGGGTGTCATACAGCAGTCCCAGGCAGGACAGGCGGCACACAGGAACGATGGCCGCTCTTTGTCTGTTGATGAAATGTGCATACAGGCCCTGATAAGACTGAGTCCCGCATGGAAAAGAGTTTGACAGGCATTTGAGCAAAGCAAATATGAAATGCAAAGACGCAGTTTCTTTGTGGTCCAGCAAAGCTTATAGTGGAACGCAGTAATGCAAATCGGGGGAAAGAGCTGCAATCATGGGTGAGAGATATGGTCAGGACATGGCCTGGCTGTGCACAAGTCCAACCCTGTCCCAGTCATTTGCTAGGCAAAGCAGGTCCCCAACTTTCCTCTGTCTTTGTTCGTTTACAGTTTTCAGGGAAATCAGGGGGAAACTGTTGGGAAGAAACAAGGACCCTTTTTTTTTTTACATTTTACATTTCGCAGCTCTGGGTAATTTTAGGCAGCAGTTAAATTGAAATTATATCCTCAAAAGGAAGTGATGGAATGATAAACTGCATCAGTTAGGCCAGATGCAAATCAATAAATAGGTAACAGGAGCGCGACGTTGTAACTGTGCCTTGGGAGTGTTGCTAGGCAAAGAATTTCCATCCTTCACCAACAGAAACAAAAACTGCCTAACACTGTAAATAGTAAAGGTCAGCAAGGTCACAGGTTAGACACAATTCCATGGAATATTTGATGAGATGGGAGTCAAATACAGAGCCAAGCTGAAACTTCCCCGCCATCAGAGCCATGTCTCCTGAATGTCTGCTGAGAATGTTGAGGATTAGAAACTGGTTACCTGGTGTAATGATCGCTGATTATATCAACGCACATTTTGCCACATCCAGAATTTGGGCATTTTCCCCTCAATCAGACAGACAGCCGGTTAGGAGCCGACAAGAGGAAGCAATTGGAAAATGACACCTGTGAAGAATGTACTGCAGCCTGCCTCCTGCCCATTGCATGCTGGGTAGGCTCCAGCTTGCCACGACCCTGAGCAGGATGGGAGGAAACATATGAAAAGATTTATCCCATTTTCCCCCTCGGCTGTGTGCATCTGTCTCCGTGCACAGTTTTGTCTCGGAGACAGTAATATGAAAACTGGGAGAGAGAGAGAGAGAGAGAGAGTGAGTATGATGCTGGCGTGAAACGGGGAGTTGCAGCAGAGTGTGTGAATGAGACTAGTGTGATGAGTGAAAGAGTGATGTGAGTTCTCTGTGGCAGCGTGGACAGCTGGGCAGGGATGTGGCCAACGCCGCTGCTGCGAGCGGGGCTGCTCTGCTCTGATAAGGGCCTATCAAGATGAAAGAAAGAAGCCAGGAATTACAGGCCCTGCCGCTCACTGTCATGCAGCAGCGCAGACATACACACAGACCTACAGGACATTGCGGCACATCCGTGGTCGTGCCATGTAACTCACATAAGCCTGCATATGCACATGCATCTAAACAGACACACACACACACACACACACACACACTCACACACAGAACATGCCTGTTCCGTTGACAGTATCTCGACAGACGCACTTCGATCTGACACTGGAGTGTGTTGTTGGACAGTTGGGAGGTGGTGTGAGTGAGCGTGTTGTAGCCGGGGGACGGATGGTGTTGTGTGTCACCAATGGACTTTGGGGCAAAGCTTTCTAATTCCCAAGAAACAGGCTTCTGGGTAGGCGGTGGTCTTATCTCTGCCATGCAGAGCCACAGAGACGTACCCAGGAGAGCTCTCTCTCTCTGACTCTCTCTCTCTCTCTCACACACACACACAGCCCCCCCCCCCCCCCACACACACACAAACACAAACATGCGCATAAACTCTTCTCCCCATCTTTCTGTAGTTTTGCTCCTTTCTATCAGCAGTAACTTACATTTTTAGTCAGCAAAGAACAACTGTGCAGTATGTGTGCGGTTTCGTTGACACGACATGTCGATACGCACACGTGACCTTCTGTGTCACAGCAGTGTGATCTGAATGTTTGTGTCTCCGCAGTGCCTAATAAAGTCAGGTGGTTGAGTGGCCAAAGCTTTCACCACCAACTGAGATATCGCAGCTTGATATATATATATATATATTTCTGATTTTGTGTAATCTCAGTATCCCGCTGCGACTCGGACAGTCTCAACAGAACACATAGGCAAAAGCAGATGAGCCAACATAAATGTAATTGTGTGTTGCTGTTGTTGTTGTTGTTGTTGTTTTCTTTAATTTCCACATTGGTTTGCAGGTCTTAAGTCCTGCTGCATATCTTTTTATTCATATTTGTACATATTATGTATTATGTTTCTTTGGGTTAGAGTCTTTGGTGGTCAGGTGTAAACTTTTTTTAAAGAATTATTCAAATTACCTGTGATCCACTTCCCCCCTTCATATGCTTCTCAAGGATAATTAAGTCGCTTTAAGGCTTAAAAACATTCCACAGTGTCTGAGACAATCCCACACATTGAAATATTCAAAATTCCTCGCGCTCCATTTTAATTTTTTCCCCAATTCCAAAATCTAACCTATTGGTTATCTTTGAAAACTTTGTTATCTCCAGTTGAATTTTTAAATTAAGTTCTGTGAGTTTGATCCTAGTTTCCTGCACCAGATGAGTCGACTGACTGGCTCATCAGCGGGTCAGTGATATTCAGGGAGTTTAAATGTCACATATCTGTGCGATTTGTGGCGTGTTTGACAATTATAAATGTAATGTTACACTGGTGATTTTTTTAAATATTTTTTATTCTAATTCATTTTTCTGAATTCAAATAATCGCTTACACATTGAAATATTTAACTATCAGCAAACGTGTCGAAGATAACACCACCACCTGCCAGCGCCAACAGAAAGTCGTGGACCACCTGAGGTCTTGCCTGCCCTCTAGTGGTAACATTAAAAACAGTATTACATCCACCCCCCACCCCACCCCCCCCCCAGGTAAATTTAAATTTAGATCCAAAACTACTGTTTTACTTTACTAAAAAACGTACAACTAGTACCGAATCAGCTTTGTCTTTTTAGAAGTGAGAGAAAAAAGAGGACAGAGGTCAGTGAAGGCTGCTCTCATGTGATGCCTTCAATAAGCATAGGCCACCACAGTGCTACACTATCTCTGTGTAGTATATAGACTGTATACAAACATGTAGTGTTGTCTGTGAATAACACAGAGGACACCGAAAGTCATGCTCAGAGTCATAGTTTTGTTTGAGACTTTGGGAGTTTAGGAAGCCACAGAGGATGAACTTTTAAATTGATAAAACGTTATGCAATTATCTGACTAATTCTAGTATTTCAGTCCTTACAGTGTTAAGAGAGGCAACATGGGAAAAACAAAACAGAGATTTAGCTGTTAGATGCTGACAGTACAGAGGAGGCTTCATGACCCCTATTCATTTTATGAAAAATATAGTTGAACAGCTGCTGTGACAAAGAAAAAATCAAAATGATACATTATTTTTTTTAAATGTTTACCTGAAGGAAAGAGGGGATTGGAATTTATGACAACGGTAGTTTATTTATTTAATTTGTCTTTTTCTTTAAACATTGCCCCCGATTGAAACACTGCTCCTGTGACATGGAAAAACCCCAAAATTACGAGGAGCACTTGAAGGCAGCATCATCAGCGGCTGGAGCTCCGGTCCGGCGGACACGGACCTGAACATGGGCGAAGGAACAGCCTCAGGTCCGGTGACTCTGAAAGTAATCCTGATCGGGAACTCCGGGTAACGTCGACGAGCTTTCTGTCTCCAAATGTAGTATTTTCTTTTCACGAGTTTGTTTCACTTTCATTTTTTGCGGGGATCGATGGGAACGCGAGTTGTAAATGTTCCTGTGTGTGTGTGTGTGTGTGTGTGTGTGTCTGCGCGCAGACGTTTTGTAAATATGCGGTGAGAATAAGTGAGTTTCTGTTGGAAAGGGGGACCGATTGATTGTGCTTTACCTTTTCTCTGTGTGTTGTGTGTCTGTGTGTCTGTGTGTGTGTGTGTGTTGACCCAGGGTGGGAAAATCCTCCTTCATGAACCGATATGTCAATCACCGCTTCACCAACATGTACCGGGCCACCATAGGGACTGACTTCCTGTCCAAGACAGTGAACATAGACGGGGACACAGTGACCCTGCAGGTAACTCCTTCTGTCCACCTGCACAGTCCCAGTGAGACTCTCTCTCTCTCTCTCTCTCACACACACACACACACACACACACACACACACACACACTCACTCACACCCTGCTCTGACATGCCCTCTCCTCCCTCCCTGTGCCTCTGCCAGATGTGGGACACGGCAGGGACGGAGCGGTTCCAGTCCCTGGGCACGCCCCTGTACAGAGGAGCCCACTGCTGCATGCTGGTCTTCGACGTCACGTCCAAGGCCACCTTCTCCGCCCTGGAGGTTTGGAGGAAGGAGTTCCTGGTGCAGGCAGAGCCGCAGGACCCCTCCGACTTCCCCTTTGTTGTCCTGGGCAACAAGAGTGACCTGAGCAACCGGGAGGTAGGACGGATAAGTTGACTTAAGTTTGATGCTTTTTCAGGAAAGGAGCCAATCATACACCCTTTAAATCTCTGTGCTTCACTCACGAGTATATTATTGCTAATTTTCTTCTTTTTTTTTTAAAGTGAGTAAATAAAAGGTTTGGTTGGGGGGTTAGTTAATCAGAGGATATCGATGAATACTGAGTCAATGGGGCAGATGGAGTAAATCTTATTATATATTTATATACTTACAAATATCTGTATTTGATATGTATGTATGTTAAATGTTTGATTCAGTGCTTCTACATATTAAAGTGTGAAATGACACATTTGATGAGTCCAACTTAAAACATATTTGAATATGTATTTATTGTAATCATAAACACATAGTGCTCAGAGGATGTAAAGTGAAAAGGAATAATTGAAGGAGTGGATGCTGATTCAGGGAGACGGAAACCGTGGATGTCTTAAGCAGAAGTATTTATTATAAGAGCTCAATATATATCAAGGACATTTCTGGTTCGCTCACACAGATCAACAAGGTGGTCAGTGTATGGCGCCCCAAGACAATCTGCCTGTTCCCGGTCTCTGTAGTGTATTGTAGCTGCATGATGATTGTTGTTGCTTGCCACAGACAGGTTGACCTTGCTTGGTGCCTGAGAAGATGCGTCTGAAAAGTTTCTCAGGGGAGGATAGACAAAATTCCACGACATAAAGAATATTAGAATATTGTCATTGAGTAGAAACTGGGCAGTGAATTGACTGATACACATTTTTTCATGAAGTCACGCTCATTCACAGCTGTCGTTGAAAAGATGAGTTTAGTAATCAATTAGTCAATCAACAATTACCTGCAGCTATTTCTGAGAATTGATTAATTACTAAGTCTTTTTTTACGGTAGTGAAAAAGTGGAATCATTATCTGGTTGCAGCTTCTCGCCCTGTTTTCCGTCATTGTGAACTAGACGACTTTGAATTAAAAATAGTTTTGAACATATTTGAGAACAGACTGGTAAAGGCTTCTCAGGGCCAATGACGGAAGAGCTCTCCGACATATTGTTTTCCATCTTTATTGTAGAACCGAATTTTGAGATTATGTGCGGTAATCCAATGATTTCACACGGGTTACGGTTGCTGTCCTGTCAGTGATCTGGCTCTAACGTGTTCTTCCCTTGCAGGTGTCTGGCAGGAAGGCCCTGCAGTACTGTGAGGAAATAAGAGCCGACTACTTTGAGGGAAGCGCCAAAGAAGACGTGGGCGTCGAGAAGGCGTTTCTGAGAGTGGCTAAGAGCGGACTGCGACAGGTGATTTAGTCCAAATGTTCTGTTCCTATTAGGGGTCGACCGATTATCAGCCTGGATATTATTCGAATCATCCACGTTTTAAGCCGATTTGCTAGTAAGATAATTTCATTATAAAATGCGTTCCTTTTGCTCTGAGGCAGCCGCAGTCATTCCTCTCTGGACTTTAGCAAAGTCCCGTCCATGTTTGTTTGTTTGTTCAACCTCATAAGTATGCTGCTGACAGCTCCCTGCACTTTTTTTGTATAGGTCATGTTGAAGGGTTCTGTGATTTAAACATGCTTTTAGGCATTTTAAGTTTTGTGTTGAGTTTGTAATATTCTATATTTTGACACCTTCTGACACTATTTTACTGCTTAAAAAATATATATATTATATTATTAGTAATAATAATCGATATCGGCCCTGAAAAAGCAATATCGGTCGACCCCTATATGTTTTGCACAGAAGAAAGACAGCCAGCCAGCCTCTCTGTTATGTTTAACATGTTTATTTTTTGATGATAAAAGATACATTACTCCCTACAGTACAAAAAACACACATTGGAAAATACAGGACATTTCCAGATAACCTGCAAACAGCCGACAGAAACTCGGGACACCTGTGAGTGCTGAGAGCAGCGCTCGTCCCCGTGTGGGAGGGAAAGTTCAGAGAGACCTCGGCACTGCTGATGATGACCTATCTAACGAGGGTGCAAAAATAGTGACCCAGCAAAGGTACTGTGGAAGGAAAAGGACACAATTGTATACCACATGGAGAGAGGAACAAACTCATTAAATGTTTTTTCATTTTTTCGTTTTTTGTTGAGAACCTTCAGCTTAATGGTCTAACTTAAGGCATCACTACTAAAATACACTGCTTTTGCATGCATGTCTAGTTTTGTTCAACAGACACACCGACACGCACAAAATCATGAATGCATATGAAGAGAAAGTTTGTTTTCTAGAAAGAAATCGGGAGAAACCACAAACGGAGACCATGGGTGCGAGCCGCAGAAAAGGCGGCAGTCGGACACCTCGGCTCTGATCGTCCTTCCTGGCTGTTACCATCACAACTGAATCCCCCCTTAAAAAGTAGATATACACTCATGTCCAGTCAGAAACCTCCTCCCTGTACAAAGTTTGTACTGTAATGAACCGAGCAGTGATTCAGACTCCTACAGTGAATCAGCTTGACAGAAGCAACTTAGAACAATCAGGGAGACTATATATATTTATATATATATATATTTGTTTCTTTTATAAGTAAAGACACAGAAGGCAATCGAGAGATGACCAACATGTAAAAACAAGTTTGTTACAGGTAATTATATAAAAGGCCAAGATGTTTTTTTTTTCTTTTCTTCGTTTTATTCTTTGCTCTAGGAACGAACTAATTTACAAGTGAGTACACTCCGGCTATGTAAGCTTTCTTCCCAAGACATCCCCATTCAAAGACATACGGGTTTACACGTCACAGTGAGCTTGCACACCATCTGTAGTCTGAAATACAGAGCCGTGGAAGGAAAAAAATTAAAATTTATTAAATGGATTCACATACATCAAAAAGGATTGGGAAAATAGGTCTACTAATATAATTTGCCATTCTAAAAATTAAAGAAAGAGGTGAGACACCACATTCATGAGCATAAAAAGCGTAGGACAACTGACTGGGATATTAAGGGGGGGGGGGGGGGGGTATGAAAAGATCATGTTTGATTTTCCACATACCCCCTCCGAGAAATTCCATGTTTGGCAAAACAGAGCAACACAAGCATTGAGTAGTAAACAAAAGTCAAAAACTGTCCTCTCCCTGGGTCCACTTCAAAGTTCCCTTCAGTCCTATAACCTCTGCGGTTCTACTTGGAACAGATACAAAAGTCTTTCTCTCTTTCGCCACCGTCTGTCAACAACAGGAACATACGGCCAACTGAATGAAGATTTTTTTTTTCTTTTAAAAATATAGTGGCAACCTCAACGCAGCCACCCATCTTCCCACGAACACAAACTATGGGGATGAACAACAGTTAAAAAAAGTGATGCTTTTTAAAAATGCACACAACATACACGTACACACAGGAGAGAAAAAAAAAAAGCTTAAAAAATACAAAAATAAACTACACAAAAGATCTGCGTCATTGCTTGCTAATTTTTTGGGAAGGTTTTTTGCAAGATTTTTTTTTTCTGTGTGCTGCAAGTCTCAGTTCTAGCAAAGTCTGTCGTTGGTTTTCTACAAATCTCTTCCTTTGTCGTTCTGTTTTTTTTTGTCCACTTCGAAGTGTCGGCCACCAGTCCTCATCTCGGGGTAAGAAGCGCACAGTGATGACATTACCAGGAGACTGGAGTCCAGTACGATGACTATACAGACTTGGTTCTTGATGATGCAAATTTGTTTTGAGCAAAAAGAAAGGAAAAAAAATTGGATGTCCTCGTTCATTGAGGACAAGTGCTTTATTTGTTTCCATACCGATTTTTTCCTCTTGTCTAAACTAATGCCTCCGCAGCCTTTTTCAACACTGTACATCATTTTATGTAGTCTCTGTCTACATCCCCCCAGGATTCAGAAAACAAATACAAAAAAAAGGTAACATTGCGCTCAGGCTGACTCCCAGTTTGTGAAAAGATGTAAATGCTTCTCTATACTGCTCAACTACTGAAACAAGCCAAAAATAGATGTTAAAGGATGGAAGAGGATGTGACTGAAAAAGATAATGTGCTTCTAAGTTTGTGTTGCTCTAAAAATAGTACGACCAACAGAACGAGGAGGAAGGAGGTTTTTTATCTACAGAAAAATCTCTCAGATTGACTTTCAACTTCGGCTTCATTCGGTTGTTCTGCCTCCACTGCTGTCTTGATCTGAGACTTGAGGGTGGAAGATGAGATTAGGATGAGGATGAGGTGGTGGAGGAGGGGTGAAGGTCAGTCTTCCTGATAAAAGGACAGCAAGTGGAAAAAGGACAAAAGACTGGGAGGGGTCTCTGGGCGACCTCACTGATCCGTCCTTGCTTTCTTTGGACCAGTAGCCTTACTGTAAAGCACATAAATCGAGAGTAAGCATTGCATGTTTCTCGTCATTAGTGGCATGTTAACGTGGAGCGTGTATGGAGCATGAATACTGTACTCACGTATCAGGAGAGGTGCCTGGTCTTTTGGGGGCCGGTTTTGCAGAGGCAGCATCTTTGCCAGATTCTACAGAACAAAACATTTGTTAAAATCTTTCTCTTCATCCACTAAATAACTGCTCACTTAATGAAATTGAAGTGTTTGTGCTTGTGATGCGCTGTGCTGACCCTGCAGCCATCGGACTTGAGTGGCAGGACCGTAACCCTTCTCATTGCGGGCGGCGATGCGGAAGATGATGGCAGGCTTGGTGGTGTAGTCGATGTGGGCATTGGAGAGGCTGGACGACTGCACCAAGCACGAGGGGTTGGGTCCACAGTACACTCGCATGAAGGCTAGCTGGGCCGGGGTGGAGGCCTTGGCTTCAGCTGTCTGGTTGCTCTGGATGGCCAGGTACACAGAATATTCGATGATCTTCCCTGATGTGACCGAGGGTGGCTCCCAGGTAAGGTGGGCGCCGTCTGGGCTCTGCAGAGGAATGGTGAAAACATCCAGTGTTATTGTCTGTACAGTTTGGACACCTTCGAGTCTGATTCAAGACTATTTACCTTGCTGATTTTGATGGCACAAGGGGCCCCTGGGAAACCTGGTAAGCAAGTCTTGAAAGCAGAGATCTCCGAGAAAGACCCGCGACCACAAGCGTTGATTCCGGCCACGCGGAACTTATATGCCGTTCCCGGCTGCAACTCCATTTTCTTCATCTGGCTGTAGTCTGGCATGACGCCAGAATCGTCCTGCCAAACAGAGAAAGAGGCTGTTAGAGATGCACTGGGAAACCAAATCAGTCCAATCATGTGACCACAGAGAAAGCCTCCCCGGACACTTACATCTCCGTGAGAATCATCTGCTGGCACATAGAAGTGGGTGACAACCATGTTTGTCACTTTTACGATTCCGACGTCGAACCACTGATTCTCTTTCTTCACGACGGGTTTCACCGGAGTTGGCTGAGGCGCCTGCTTCTGTTTAGACAGAAAAACAAACAATCAGTTGCAATTGCTCTCCTTGACCTGGCCAGTCCAACCAGATGTACAGTAATTATACAATGACTCACCTCTCCCTCGATGCCATTGGCGACCTCTGTAAGAGCAGCTGCTGCTTGCAGCTTGGCTGGACTTGCCACCGCTACAGATGGCGCAAAGGTACTTGATGGAGCAAGTGCTGTGGAGTAAGAGTAAAACATAAAGGTCAGTCTATTGTACAAAAAAGAAACTTAAAAAAGAAAGAAAGCACCAGGTCTTACTCTCAGCAGTGGTGCGCGGCAGCAGAGATGCGACGGCACTGGTGACTGCGGCAGCCATCTCGTTGTGTCCGTTGCTCTCCACGGACGGGTCATTGAGGCTGTCGGCGGGGGCCAGACCCTCGGTGGGCAAGCTCGTGTCCACGGTGGCCTGCTGGGCCGCAGCCTGCGCCTCCTGCAGCTGCTGCTGCTGCTGTACCAGTGCAGCGAGCTCCTGCTGGGTCAGCATGATTGGGATGGTGGTGGGCTGCTGGCTCTCCCCAGTGGAATCGCTTTCATCTGTGAACATGGGAAATATTTAGAAATTCATTCACGCCACACCTGCGGCAGCTTAATGAGAATCACGATTCCTGCTGAAGGTGCAGAGTTAGTTCTGCTGAGGACCATCCAGCTGTTCTTCAGCACTAACTGCCTTTTCTTCAATTAACTACAGTCAGATCTTGTCCCCCTGAGAAAGTACATTTGCAGACATAACAAGCTATACGCAGGGTTATGGTCGGACTCACTCATCACAGCCTGCTGGGCTGCCTGGAGGACAGCCTGGATAGCGAGGGCCTGGGCTTCTTCAGTGGCTGCAGCCTGGGCGGCGGCCTCTGCTGCTGCGGTCACAGCCAGCTCCTCGTCCGACAGCCCCGTCACCATGAGCGTGGCTCCCTGACCCTCAGACATCAGCTCGGAGGGCAGGTTCAAATCTGTTGCTGCTGCTGCTGCTGCTGCTGCTGCTGCTGCTGCCGCTTCTCCCTGACAGAACACATTTCAGACGTTTGAAAAAAATATTCATCGATAGGTTGGAATTTCATAATGTGGGGTCAACACCGGCTTTGTGACGTTATGCTGCATTTACTTCTGCTTGTGTCTCCATAGCTGTAGCTGCCTCCTCGGCGGGTGCAGCTTCTGCTGCTGCTGCCTCGTCAGTCTGCATTGGTTCCTCTGTGGAGCTGGCGGCAGTACTCCCGCCCTCTGTGATTGATGAAATCGACTGGACAGGGGGAAAAAAAGACATGTTTCTCTTACATCATATCATCAGATGCACACATGCAGCCCCCAGACAGTAAATATGTACTTTTCTTACCGGTACAGAGGGTCCAGGGGCTGGTGTAGACTGTGTGACAGTAGTGATGGCCCTGCCCTGGGTGTTGGTGACCGTGCCAGTTGTTGCAGTGGTAGAGGCCACTTCTGTGCTGCTGGTACCTTCGCTTTCTTCCTCTGTCTGCTGGGCTGTTGATGGGATACAAATACATGATTTAAATTTGACTTCATTCTCATTAATTCAACTTCATTACCTGAAAATAAGGCAAGAATCGACCAGGTGGCAAGTCAGCACTTGTCAAAGTACTTAACTTTTACTTTGTGTCAGTAGAAGTGCAAGGACAAACTAAGAATAATTCAAATGCTCATGATTTTCAATGTATGGCTGAATCAATTACTTAAAAAATATGATGGTGCCTACCTGTGCCTTCGCCTGTCTCCATGTTGCAGGTGGCAGTAGTGGCCGTGTTGGTGGTCCCAGTCTCGTGCGTTTCGCAGGGCGGGTTGGAGCACACCCTCTGGACCTGGCCCGATGGTGTGCTGGTCTGGTCACCTCCCATACTGGAGGTTGCCGTGGACGAGGTGTTGGTGGTCCCCGTCTCGTGGGTTTCGCAGGGCGGGTTGGAACACACCCTCTGTACCTGGCCCGATGCTGTGCTGGTCTGGTCACTTCCCATACTGGAGGTGGCTGTGGAGGGGGTGTTGGTGGTCCCCGTCTCGTGGGTTTCGCAGGGTGGGTTGGAGCACGAGCTCTGCGAGGTGCCCGTCTGACCTGCATTCATGTTGGATGCTGCCTGGGTGGCTGTGTTGGTGGTTCCCGTCACGTGGGTCTCACAGGGTGGGTTGGAGCACACCTGTGGGACCCCTCCCATGTTAGAGGATGCTGTGGTGGCTGTGTTAGTTGTCCCAGTTTCGTGGGTCTCACATGGCGGGTTGGAGCACACGCGGAGCGCTGACATGTTCGAGGACGCAGTTGTGGCTGTGTTGGTGGTTCCTGTTTCATGGGTCTCGCACGGTGGGTTAGAACAGACCTGTCCGCCTCCAATTGTAGCAGAGGAGGTGGTGGCTGTGTTGGTGGTTCCCGTCTCGTGGGTCTCGCACGGTGGGTTAGAACAGACCTGTCCGCCTCCAATTGTAGCAGAGGAGGTGGTGGCTGTGTTGGTGGTTCCCGTCTCGTGGGTTTCACAGGGGGGGTTAGAGCAGACCAGGGTGACGGTCCCTGAACCTTCACCAGCTGCTCCAGCCTCAGTGGAACTGGGCTGCTCAGAGGTCGGTGAAGCCAGGATGGAAACTGGTAGATCCTGCACTGGTTGGGCTTCTACTCCACTGGGAGTTGTGATCAGAGTCACCTGGGTTGGCTGGTTCTGAGGAGAGGACAGCAATTTCAGACTCAATGTTATTCTGGCAGAAGCTTTCCATCATTACAGGAATAATTATCACTACTGTGAACTTTGCAGCCTTTGTCTTTTGGTTGAAGTGTAGTAATTAAAAGCTTCTGGTGCCAACTGTTTGCCATTATTTCACTTCCAAATGATTAATAAGCTACATAAGGCCTGAGGGATGTCCAGTACTGGGGCTTACCTGCACTGTCATGGTAGAGGAGGGCAGTGAGGAGGCAGAAGTCAGGCTGGTCTGAGCAGCTGACACAGTTATGGCAGCTGGGCTGATGACCTGGCTGGACAGGGTAGCAATGGTCCCTAGTGTGGTGATGGGGGTAACAAGGGAGGCGTTGGAGCTGTCCACAGTGCCTCCTGCCAGGCTAGAGGAGACTGTGCCAGTGACTGTTCCAAGGGTGGTGACACCTTGAAGGGAGATAGGTGGCATCAAACAGAAGAAAAACAAACAAAACAAAACCACAACATACACAATGTATACAATCTGTGATAGTGACTTTAATGTCACCCAATAATAAATAATTTTTTATAGAAGAACATGGTTATGGTTACCAGTCGTCCCCTTCACAACCAGAGTGGTGACAGTTGGCTTCACAGCAGACACCGTCACTGGTGTAACAAGTCGAACGCCACCCACTGTGCCCATGGGCAAAGTACGCAAAATAGTTCCTGGTTGTCCGGGAGCACCCTTCAAAACCACCTTTAAAAAAAAAACAAGTCAGGATTAGTCTCACAACAGAACAGGGTCCTCTGTCACAAAGATTACATCTAAACCTGTGCACACACAGAGTCAGTTTACCTGTGTCAATCCTTGCTGGCCGGCTGCAGTAGCAAGTTTGGGAACGGCAGTGATGATTTTACCAGGAGTTCCAGTGGTCATCACCTTTGTAGTAAGAATTGTGATAGGCGTTTTAATGCCTGCACTGCTTGTTACACCTGCGTGGACAAAAGAAAAAATAAATTAATTCTCACCTGTTTATGGCGTGATCTGTTCGTTTATTTTTGTAATGATGAATTGTATTAAAAATTACTAATCAACAGGATTATACAAAAAAAGGCTTAAGGCAACTCAAGACACACTATCTTAATCCCAAACCTAAATCTGCAAAAGTCAAAAAGGTTTCACGTCGATTCGTATGAATCATTCTTTTCACTCCCCTTGAAAATCAACCAGGAGACAAACACAGAAAATACTTTCTACCAGATATTCATCTTGTTTGGGATTCCCTTCTATAAAAAAAATTGTATTGACATCACTTCATTAAATCATGCAGATCTAAGACAAGACTTGCAGGCTGTTGAGGCGTGTCGTTGTAACGCAGCCAACGTGAGTGAGTTTGGACCTGTGGCTCCAGACTGGGACATGATGGCTGACATGGGGATAGTCTTAATGATGGTAGTGCCCTGCTTGGTGGTAGTGGGAGAGACGCCACTGATGTTGAGGATAGTGGGCTTGTTTCCTGTGCCCCCTGCCTGGGAAGTGGTGATGATGGTGGTGGGCTTGCCATCGGCAGAGGTCACCAGCTTCAGGATGGTGCCAGCCGGGAGCTGACCCTTTGTCTGGGAAGAGAGGCACCTGTTACACAAACTATCTAGAGAAAGACATCTGGTGCCTGTCTAAGGAGTTTAAACTACCTCCTGTTTTTTTAAAAAAAAAATATTATTATTATTATTATTATTATTATCTTGCACTCATGCAGATAGCTGACCTGTATGAGCTGTGTGAGAGGGTTGGTGGAAGCCTGGCCTGTGATAGCTGATGTCTGCACCGGCTTGGTTTGTACCACAGACATCATCTTGCCAAGGTTGGAGATCTGCCGACATAGAAGAGAGAGACTCAAGTTCATGAGTCACCAGAAAACATCTGACAGTACAGAGAATTCAGGTGGACCACGCGACTGGTGGCTCTTCGAATCATTCCAGCTCTAACTGATAGAAAGTCATGCAGATCACTAGCATCATGCTGCCTGTTTTCTCCAACAGTCAATGCGGGCCAACCTTTACTCCCTCCCCCACTGTTTCAAACTCAGCGCATCATGTCATGGTCTTGTGACAAGATATAAAAAACAAAAACACACTCATACACTCACTGGGTGTGAAAAACAATTTACAGAACCCATGACTTACAGCATGCGTGTGAATGCACCAACATGTGCTCTCAGAGTGATGGTTTAATATTGCATTGTTCTAAAGAGTCCTGTTTTCTTACCAGAGTGCCACTGCCGCCCATAGTGAGGGGACTCTTGACCAGGGTGATGGTCTTGGTGACGCCTCCCACCACAGTGGTTACCACCTGGGCCTGCTGGGCGACCGTGACTGCACCAGACTTGTGCACAGTGATGATGGGTCTGGTGTTGGTGGGAGAGGATGCAGTTGCTGTGCCCACCTGAGCTGCAGCAGTCTTCAGCATCCGGGTGGCCGGGTTACTGACCTACAAACACAACATTGATTCAACTATTGATCTGTACAGAATGCACACAATGGTAGAAATTATATTGATTGGTGATCTCTGTACCATGACCGGTGAAGCCATTTTCACTGTGGTTGTGCCGGGGGAAACGGCTACCGTCTTGAGTATGGTGGCACCCCCAGGAACATTTAGGACAGTGCCTGCAGAGGAGGGTGGGATCTTCTGTGTTGCTGCAGCTGCTGCAGCTAAAGCTGCCATGCCACTCATCTGAGGGCTACTGCCAATTGGCTGAAAACATGAAAAGTAAACAACCATGGAACCAATTTGCCTATCTGATTACATACCTCACGCCAATTTTTGAACTTGAAAAAATGCTGTGCAAAAATTGCCCATACCGATCCTTGGGTGGTCTGGGCAGGCACTACCATTCGGACACCTGGAGGAAGAGATGTCACAGTGACGGGGGATTTCCCAGGCTGGCTGGGGCGGACTGTAACAACAGATGTGCCTGTTGCAGACTGCTGAGCTGCAACTTTCAAAACGGCTGTAAAATAGGGAAACAATTGATTTGACTGTATGCATAGTACTAGTTGTTTGGCTTCCTGGTGAAATGACAACGATTAACAAAGAAAGCATTGGAAACAAAAGGAGTCGTTGGTCATTAGTGTAATACCTGTCTGTGGCAGGCTCTGAGCGGAGGGTGCTGCTGCAGCCAGTGCAGGGCTCTTTGGAGAGTTCACAGGCTGCGTGGGGGCTGTGCTCATGGCTGGTGAGGCTGCAGCTGGAGTTGCAGGGATGTCATACTTCTGTAGCTGGAGTAAGTAGGTGTCAGCAGTGGAGACAGCACCCCAGCTCACCTCCAGAGAGTTTGTGTTGGCACGGACTAACTGCACCCGGGCAGGGGCATGTGGTCGCTCTGGGGGGGAGAGAGAGGACAATAAATGTATTAATAATGACATTATTTAATAACCTGCGCCACTAAAATGACTTAAGGACAAACCAATCAGCAGTGTTGCAGCACACCTACCTGTTTCCAGGTACCAGAGGTCTTTACAGCAGACTTGGTTGTTCCAAGCTTTACGATAACCGTCACGGCCACTCCAAACATAGAGTCTGGAATTGATGGCCACAGCACAGTGACCAGCACGAGCCCTGGGGATGTTGTCTTCAAGAGTATCCATCAACACTGTCTCCCAACACATGGAATCTAAAGAAAAAAAAAAAAAAATTTCATCAGTGAAGGCCATTTTTTTTACTCAAGTCTTAAAGTTAAATCTAGGATAATAAATAAGGAGTTAGACAAACCAAGATTTAGGCAGGCTAGAGTGTTTGTGCACTTCCACTCCTTCTCATGTGTGGCCACTTTGACGTCGTCCATTACCAGAGGAACCCATCCTCCAAAAACGTACATCCTGCAGAGTGAGAACATGAAATCAGAGTGTGAGACTTTGCTACGAAGCAGTCTGTTCCACAGGGAATTCACAAACGATTAATAAGCAACAGTCAATGTGTTACTGGCGTGGTGAAGCAGTTGTCTCACTTGTTTGTGATGGTGGTGGCAGAGTGAAGACTTCTGGGAAGCGGTGCTGTGCCGTTTACAGATGGTTTGTTCCATGTCAGGGTATCTGGAGAATAGAAAAGCAGTAGGATGTTACACAAAAGAACGCATCCATTGACACATGCAACCAGATAAATTATTACATTACAGTTAAATTGATGATGTTCAATTCCCTTTTGGGATGACTGGGTGTAAATGACAAGCATCATCTCTTAAGACAGCCAAAAAGGCATTTATAATTTTAGTGCTGTTATTTTTCCATTTACACCTTCGAGACCCACCAATATCGAGTGTCCACAGATCTCCGAGACGACATCCGCTCATCCCTCCGTAGATTATCAGGCGAGATTTCCTGCTTGTCTTTTCTGTGTAAACCACAGCAGTGTGGCTCTCACGCGGAGGAGGCAAAACTCCGTATGTGATTGGAATATCCCATCCAACCACACTGGAGCCAGCGCGAAGCTCAAGTGTGTATAGATCATTTAGGTATCTGAGAATTAAAAATCCAGACATTAGTCACATTCATGTTGCTGGCAAGAGCAAAATTTCAAACAGCAGTGCATCTGTCTGGCCTCTGGTGGAAAAAACATCTGTACCTGGGAATGTTGTTTTTTGGGTCCTCACTGTCATTGGCCAATCCACCAAACAGGTAGCACTTGTTGCCAACCAGGGAAAAACTGTGGCCAAGACGGGGACAAGGAGGGGGCCCATTCTTCGGGTTTTTAGCTTTCAATTTTTTCCATTCCCATCTGCTGGCCTATGTCAGAAACCACGGTCAAGACATGTTATCAGTTAAATGGGACATAGCAGAAACTGTAAAAAAAAAATTAAAAAACCCCCAAACAAGACAAGTAACAACTTGACCTCAATCTGCAAATCTGATTGTAAGGATACAACTTTTCTCTCAAATCTGGCACTTTCCCATCTTTTATGTAAGGACAGGTCCACAGTCGCAGACTGTTTCCCAGTGCCCAAATGGTTATTTAAACATCAGTGCATTGCTGAGTATTTACTAAAACCCTTCAAATTCTTATATAAGGAGATTTACCCACCACACAGGAGGGAATCATATGTATCTAAGAAACAAATTTTTTGACTGTTGAGTGATGGCTTAAGTCATCTGACTGTATCAGTAATTCTATAGAGTGCACAGTAAAGATGGAACAGACTCAATGCAAACTCTACAACTATGAAACACACCCCCATCTCTACATTTAACTTCATGGTTTCATTCTAAAACTGTGTCCAGTAACTAACTTTCTATAGCTAAACAACACACATATTAACATGTGCAGTGGGGAAGATTATGAGATTTAAGTACCAGTTGGCCATATACTTTTTCTATTTCCTTTGCCATCCTTGATATTCCTCAAGCTGAAATGTATGCATTGTGTGAACAGATAACACCCAGCAGGCTTTGATCCCACAGTATAAGAATTGACCCTCCCGCATCCTTGCATATAAGCAATATTTTTCTGTTTTAAACATGTCCATCTATGTTGGCATAAAGGGCAAGTACTTCATATCAAACAAACATCTGGAAAATGTATATATGAGGTGAATATTTAAACCATCTGAGATCACCAGATATATATTAAATGTATAATCATCTATATTAATGTAAAGTGTTATTCCTTCAACAGACAGATTACCTGTAGCTCATAGAGATCGTTGCTGTACTTCCCATACTCCACCATTCCTCCAAACACCAGCAACCTTGTGCCATCACAGACAAAACCATACGCAGCACAACCAGGGGGTATATCGCCACGGACCGCCGGGATAAACCACTGGTTTGTTGCTAGATATCGAAACACAATAAAGACATTAAGTTATCATCAGAGGTGTACCTATGTGAGGTCATTCAGATCATGAAGGATGTCCGTTTAGATGTAAACAAGTGAGCAAATTCCTGAGTGGTATCAATTATAAACAATCCTCTTTTTTGCATTGGAACATAAACTTGTGTCTGTAGTTCAGGATGGGAATACATGAAGCAGATTTGCTGAATTTGTCGTTACTTATTGGTTTAAGTGCATGAAATTGGGGGCAGAAGATTCGTTTAAACCAACCACAATCATCCATTTTACTGTAGCCCGCCTTTTTTTACGTGTAGTAAATGCTTCTCTCCAGCAGAGGGGGGGGCACATTGACTTGGACCGGCTCCGCTAGGCCTACCGAGGCCTACGCGCTTTGTAGTTCTGCACATCACGAATAGATCTTTAAAAATAAGACTGAACTGTTTACATGCGAAGACTCGCCATTTAAAAAGCGACATCATTCATTTCACATGTGCGGACTCGAGGAATAAAACTCTGTGCTCGACGACGAAAACAAGAGCTTAAGTTGTGCACACAAAGTTAAACTTACCGGTGTTGTATACGTGTAATTCATCCACAATTCCTTCGTTCCCACCACCGAAGACGACCATGAGCTCCTTTATAGCCACAGCCCTGTGTCCGTGCCTGGGCCGGGGAACTGGGCCGGACCATCCGAGGACCCGTTTCCACCGCGGCTGCAGAACCGACGCCGTGGTCCCAGACACCGCAGAGCCAGGGGCAGACATGACTTGTGTCTGGGGGAATGATAGAGGAGCATTGGTCGTGAATGATTGTTATTTAAGTTAAAGGTCGCAGAAACAGACGGGCAAGCGTGTGGCGGTGCACTGCAGGCAACTTCTGAAACTGTTTGTGCGGCCACGGCGGAGCTGAGCGACAAGCCGCGGCAGGCGAATGCATTCGGTCAAAAAAATCATAATCAAAGTGAGAGCTTTCGAGCGGCTAACGGCGTGTGATCCCTGGCGTTGATTCGGCGTTGCAACTGTGCAAAGAAACTACTGAAATCGCCCCGAGAATCCGAGTTTAATCGGAGTTGTTTCTGACCATTGAATTCAGCCCATGGAAGCAGCCATCTTGTAGCCAAACAAACCGCCGCTAACGCCGCTGCCAGTCTGAAAAATGGCGGAAGCGAATGAAAAAGAAAAATGCAAGATAGCTAGCTAACCACGCCGGCAAAGAACTGCGCTGCAATAAAAAACAACCCCAACGCACTGGTGGCAGACCAACGAGCTGGAACACAGCACGGGCGCAACACGGACTTAATCCAGAGTTAAATCCGTTAGCAAGCGTCGGCTATTTTCATGCTTCTGTGGGAGTCGCCATATTGTAGCTAGCAAGCTTAGCATCTCCTGCATCCAATTTAACGCGGCTATTTGGTTTAGAGAATACTACAAACTCCAGCCAGCCACCACGGATGCTATGAAAAACACACGTTTCAACTCACATCGGATATGTAACTTAAATGTACAGAGACGGGTGCAATCGCGCTGTTCAAACGGATTCCAATGTTAGCAGTGCTCCGCTAGCGCTAGCGGCTAGCTGCTCAACCTAATTTGCCCAAGCTAACGGCGCTAGCTGTGCGGCTGGCATCTGTCAAAGCGTCCCTTAATTTTTGTAATTAAATGCAATGTAATTTCATCACCACGCCACATGCACACTTTACCTGGTACAAATGCAGTTGCAACGGCACTGTTCAGATGTGGCTAAACTGAGTTCAAGCGCATGAACAGAGTGTTATTATGTTTCATGCCGTCTCTGGAAGCAGCCATCTTTCGACAATCGGCCTACTTCTATAGCTCCCACAAGAAAAATGGCCGGGCGGTTTGCCACAACAAAACATAACAAACCGAAAAAAGCGAGCGCGTTAAACATTTTCACTCACGTATTTCGATGCAGTAGTCGCAAAAACGCGGATAGGTGGTCTTCACTAGCGGTAATAGTCCAAATTCATTCGATTTGTGAAGAAGTATTTCCTCTCATGCCTGCCTGGAAGCTGCCATCTTCTTGACAACCAGAGGCGGAGGAAAATGGAAGAGAGTTGGCGTCACCCACAGTAAACATGGCGGCGGAGACCCGCTCACTGACCGTTTCACACACAAACGCATTCGCCGCTCATGTCGTTTACCGCCGCGAGTCGCCCTGCGAGGCTCTTTGTGGCGAGGCGCTGTCGTGGACACTGCGCACTAACGATATACTGCCTCTATGCAGTCCCCGCATCACGCGTTTCAGCAAATTTGAACAAGTTGGGTCACAGTACTAGGCTTATTGTCCCTTACTAAAGATGGCGACATCCGGGCTGGAGCCCCATGTATTTTAATTTTGTAGGCGATGGTGACTTTATTCCGCTCTTATCACACTTAGAGATGCACGTTACATGCACAAAAATGGTGTACACGCACTAATTTACAGTTTTGGCGCTCACGCGTATCAAAGTTACCACGCCCACACTCACCATTATTGCGCCCTCCTCTAACAGTACTGCATTACTACACTATCAACAGTCAGGCGCATTGTGTGTGCGATCAGCCCAATCTCTCGGCTGGAGTTGTAGAGAGAAGAACATGTTCCAATAGATTTAAGTTTTGCTATATGAAGTCATACTCTAACTTTGAGACAGGGACATTAGACACATTATTAAACTATTGATGATGTTAGTTTTTTTTTAAAGTTTTTTTTTTACAAAGTATATATTCCCCAGGGGGGTTATTATATTCCAGTAATTGTGGACATTTGAGTCAATACTTGGGTGCATGTGGATACACCCATAGCATTTATTTTCAATTGCACAAAGCACTTGATGGTTTCAAAAACTACACTTGTGAATCAAATTTCTGTGGACGCAAACACAAGTCACAGTGTCTGATGGGGATATATTGTATCATTGTAATATAGCACCTTATAATTCTCCCCATACTACTGAATTTTCTATCAAGTCCTATCCTATCAGGTCATATACTTGCGGCTGTTCATCGCCCCTTGATTTTTAAGCCTCACATATGCTTTAAACTTTGATCATCCACTAGTGTAATGAAATGTTAACATTTGGCAGCGTTCAGATAAACCGAATTTAAACTCCGGTGGCAGAAAGAGATTTTTTGTTTTCTTGAAAATTTTCTGTAATTATTTATTGGTGCAGTGACAGAAATGAGCCACATACTTAAAGCACAAATAAAAGGAAGGTGTATAGAGTATAAGGCACTGTCTGGCTCATGAAAGGATTCATCTTTGTTTGGAAAACAAAGTTGTCCTTTGTTGCAATTCAGTATTAGTCCATTAGATGGCAGAGGTGTGTTGTTTTGTATTGTTTGAAGTCTGCAGCTTAAACAAGTTATTTCCAAATCCAAATCCAACTCAACAAGGGGAAAGGAGGCTTTTGTTGCATCATTTAAATATTTCATTAATGATACATTAATGTGATTGAGTAAAGGAAAGCCCCGCATACCCACGCAGGTGTGATATAAACCTCTCGATTCCATGCACCAGTAAGAAAGATAACTGTATAATTTGTCAATAGGTGCAAAAATTATAACAGGAATCAGGCAGATTTTGTCAAATACACAAATATACGGGAACAGGGTTCCATGAATTATAACAAGCACTGAATTAAATCAAGAAGAGCTTTCCGGTAGCAGTAAATTTCAAGAAGGGATTAAGGAGCGAGGACGCTAACTCAAGACAGCCTCATTTGTTCCAGATTTTTGGGGGTTCTGAGTACGAAGCCTCCGTTTCCTTTCATTTTTAACCTGGTCTCTGGAACAGCAAATAGGCCTATGCCTGAGGATGTCAAGCTACATAAAAGTTCATATGAAATGAAAAGGTCTAAAATATAATTGATAAGGGCCTTAAAGGTAATCAACAAATAGGGAGCCGGTGTAAAGAGGCCAAACTAGGTGATCGTACCTGTAGTTTTCCGTGTTTTAGGGTGAAGGTTGCAGAAGTCAAGGTTCGAGGAGCTGTACAACATATGGCATGAACAACTGTTTCTAGAATTTAAAATGGATCTTGTTTTTGCGATAATCTAAGGTGATATAAACAATATCGGACAGGCTTTGTAACATGTTGCGCCAAACACATATGGCTCTCAAACAGGACACTAAGAGTCCTTCAAGTAATGTAATAGGTAACTAGCATATGACAGCCCAATAACAAGGATTTATGTTTTATTAGAGTTGAGCTGAAAATAATTTAAAGACATACATCTTTTCAACTCAGCCAGGCAATCCTATGAAGAACCCAGCATACTGAGTCTATCTCCCTTCCATTCATAAAGGATAGTCCAGTGCACCCTATGTCGAAGGAAGTAAGAAAGGAAGCATTTAAGCTCCTTTCTGTCGAATTTCAACCAACCCTCTTATCATGGCTGCAATTTACATACTTTAAGGTAATTTCACTTCACTTCAAAAAAATAAGTTTTGACTGCAGCCCAGGTCTCATTACCTGCAAAATATAATCACCTGCAGTGGTATATATCCAGAAGGCAGGGCTTTTAAATTAGGTTGTTTCATATCAGTTATGCAGGTGACTCTTATTAATATGTTGACTGTATAATGAAACAGTCCCAGTCAGACTTGAATGTGCTCACACATTTTTCTGACTCAGAGTCAGTTCAGATCCAACGGTGTGGCAACAATGCCCCAGGGTGTCGGATCAGGACACTTAAGTTGTGTTCAGGTGAGTGTGCAGACGAAGGAGGGATGCGGAAACCAGTTATTGAGTTCAGACTTTTTATCTAGATCCAGTCCAACATGCCAAATACAAGGTCATCACATTTTAGGTATAATCCGAATGAGAGAAAAATGTGCATAACCTCCAGAAGGAGTATCAAAGAAGCCTAATTCTGAGGAGGATTCATCACCACTTATGTACGAGGAAATCCCAGATCATAGGAGTATGTGCCTTTGATCGCTTTGATCGCAGGTGTGGGTGTGTGCTAGATGTCAGTGCGGTGTATGCCTTTGATCCTTCGATCTCAGGACTGTGTATACCAGATCACGGGAATGTGTATACTAGATCACAGGAGAAATTATGCCTTTCCTTACATCGATGGAATTGCTGGTTAACAATTGTCGAGAATTGGAATGAACATTAATAGACACATAAATCTAAGAAAAGTAAAATGCATACAGCGGGAGTGAGCAGATCACTGTCTAATAATTCTGAATTACTATTACATTTGATGAACAGAACAGAGTGCATAGAGGCATGGCCTATGGGAATTTGCTTTGGTAACTGGTGCATAACAAACATAGTGAATGAAAAAATAAGGGGAGGATGAAACAAATTAAATAGAAAAGCAAGCACTGTAAGTACAAGGAGAAGAGCAAACTATACAATAAAAAAATAAGTAAAAAGTAAAGCTAACTAAGGTCTTGCAATATGACAATTGTGCAATTGTGAGATTTGCCCATCTACAAGACACCCCTAATTTACAAAACACATATCTTCTTACGGTATATGATATACAAAACATCTGGAAATAAATAAAAAACAAGGATAAAACAAAACAAAACAAAATGTAATCATACATGTGAAGCCCCTGTGGTGTCTTTGCTTTTGTCATTGTAGAGGTGTGTCTCTAACCTGTGCCTCCCATTTGCAGGTGACTAATTAGAGTAACTCTTAAAGGTCCCATATTGTCAAAATTGAGATTTCCTGGCTTTTTTCATAATTAATAAGGTCTAGGGGCTTTGTAAGTACCGTGAAAGTGTCAAAACGGTCAATCCACAGACAAATACGCCAAGCCTGCATTCGGCAGCTGCTTTTTTTTACGAGGCGTCAGGACTTCCGTAGGAATGTGATGTCACAGCTAGACAGTTGCCGCCAGAATTATTTTACCTTTGCAAAATTCATTGGTAACCGGTGTCGGCCGCTTTGACTCTCGGCCGTGGCATAGAGGGAGACACACCGCCGGTCCGCCCGCTTCTTCACCGTCTAGAACAGCCGGCGTCTCTGCCCCAGCAGCAGCTCCATGTCACGTCGACTTATTCCAGCATCCAGTCCCTCAGCAGATCGCTCTGGCCCCGACACCGGTTACCGATAAAGAGAAGCAAAAACAAAAGTAAGTCATCAGTGTGGTTGTCATGCACTGCAGGAGAGAAATTTATTTTGATGGCACAGAAGTACAAATGTCATGGAAAGACTGATTTTCTCTATTCCATATAAGGGGGCTCTGCTATGGAACAGTTATATATCCATATTGCACTTCAGTGTACCTCTCTAAAGAATTTCAAATATAGGCTAAAGAAGTGTTTGATGAACCAAACGTTACTATCCGAAATTACCATATCTTACTATAATTGAATTTATCTCCTTGCTTGATCTATACTACATACGTTATTTTTGCTGAAAAAAAGCATCTGCTAAATGAATGAAATGGTTCCTGATCTTAAGGTTGCTTCTTGGTTTATGCTGTTGATTATATGACTTTTGTATTTTCTGTAGACTTTTGTATTTTCTTGTAATGCGTATCTAGGTGAGATTGCATTTATAAGCCTCCAGAGGTTTTCTTATTCTCACCTTGTTATGTTTTTGCTGCGTTGTGTTATCGTGCTAAAAAATAAATAGAAATTAGGATCATCATTCATGTTTGCATGAATGAATGAGACATTTTTTCCTGTTCTTATATTCCTTTTCATTGTCACAGTGTGATGTGCATCATGTGTTCATACGTGTGTGTATGTTTCTTGAGCAAAGCAGCAGGTCAATCATGTCAGTGGAGCTCAGACAAACACCCTGATCTTCCCTACTGCTCTGAGCCGCCGGTAATTGTTTACGTACGATTAGAGTCCCAGGAAACGGCTGGAGAACTCTGAACTTTGAAGGCCTTGGGAGGTTATGATGTAAAACCAGTGGGAGGTGGAGGCCTTTTGGGAGCGGCTTAACCCACCGTGTAATCCTTTGGTGAAAGACTGCTTTTGCGTATGAGCCTAAAGTTTGTTGCCATTTTCTCTAATGAGATCTGTCACAGATTTGTCTAAAATGAAGGCAGACAAAATTAACATGCTTGTAAAATCAGAAATCAGAACAATACAGGCGTTTAAATGACAAGGATTTGAGAGTCTGGTGCTTACACTTCTCGAGTTTAAACAATCAACGGATTCCGGTCCACAAATGTTTTTTGTGCACCTGTCTCAACAAGTACAGGTTGAGACAGGTCTTTTTTTCTCATCTGCCAAATGTAGGTGTTGCAAAATTAAAGTAAAAATGACCTCCCAGTCTAGTGACTCATGTCACTGTTGAGGTTGCTCGGGCTTTTTGCTCTTCTCCTGGCATTGTGGCTATTTGAGTAATATGTGAAAAGCGTATACCACATGAACATGAACTCAATAACAGTGTTTACCATTAAGGGAAAAAGTCGCATCCTAATGCCCTTGTAAGCCACTGTTTTCTATTCTCAATGCTTATTACCCTAATTGCCTGTGTCATCGGATCTTCAAGCTGTTTGAGATGGCGTCGCGTGTAAAGCCTCTGTGCCCCAAGTGTCCTCTTAACTTCAACAAGAGGGGGCAATAGTCTTTATATACACCAATGTATAGATGTGTAGATTGTATATAAAACTAAACTAAAGATGTTTTCCAGGCCCATTCATTATCAACAACTTACAACAGATATGGTTTGATAAACTTTGGCTTTTACAGTCATTCCTTTAACCAGCCTTTTATTCTGAATGTGGTTAGCTTGTCCTTTTCAACATTACCTATGCCTATACATCATGCTATTGGTAGTTTGTAGTCTGTTGCAAAGGTCAGCAACAGGTGTATGAGAAGCCTTTCTGATTTATATATTTGGTACAGGCTGGCCTTCAGGTACTGCAGAAGCCAATAATAGAGCAAACGTTATTTGCACATACAATATATGTTTTTGTCCATTAGAAGCATCCTTCAAAACAGGAAGTGCATATTTAGGAGGCTGTACTTCAGAAATAAGTAATGTATCATTAGCTTAAGCAGACGTAGGCGAATGAAAATATTCCTGATCTTCGACACAGATGTTTCCTAAATCATCTTAGTCCGAAAAATGAAAAGTTCCACTCTCTGCTGAGATCCCTTGTGCTGAGATCTATGCTCCCTATGGCGTAATCCCTCTTGATCCTTTCTTGATCCTGATACGATAACGAAGGTAGAGATCATCCATCCTAAGACTAACGGAAAGTAGGTTACCCAAGAACAGATTGATGGTGATTAGCAGTCGTAATCCCGCTGATGACTGGATAAGCTTGTTTCCCACACAACATCCTTCCTTGCAGACTGGATCCAATTGATGGCTCCTGCTTTGCTTTTCCCTTCTCCACCCGTATCTTCTGCTATGCACAGCTGCTCATTACACTGGAAATGAGGGAAATGAAACAAAGAGAATTGAAAAAAAATTTGACTCATGGTTGTCATGAGAATCAACTCGCTTTCTTGACATCAACAGAAAGCTAAAGACAAGCTGCGTCTGCCTTGACCCAGAAAGCAAAGAGAGAGCTGACCTGACATGGTGCTGGGTTTCCTGTTACCGATGATAATGTCCTTCTGCCATCTACATATACACATATGCCTACATGGCATGTCCGACAGCTTACACACCTTTTTAGTTCTTATAAGGAGAGAAAGGGTCAAGAGGTAACGCAAAGCTTGAGGTAAACCTGCAGAGTGGATTACAAAAGGCTGCAGCAGAAGAGATTATCAGACTAAAGGTTAATAGAACCCAGATTAACACGCAAAGAACTGCTGTGATCTTTAAGAAAGTGGGATCAACCTGTTTAATAAGGTTTTGGAGAGAGGAACAAGTGTTCAAACTTGCCTACATTAATGTATGGTGTACATATTTTGGCATGTATGTTTGTGTGTGTGTGTGTGTGTGTTCCGTGATACAGATGTGGGTAATGTTTCGTGAAAAGAACTAAACCTTGAAATTCTTATAGTGATCCCAGCATGGTGAGGTTCTCAACAGCAGAATGTGGGTAACTTTCAGTAAAACATAGTCATAATTTATATCATTGTCTTTATGTTGTCTTCTTTACCTACTACATCTCTTAAGCCATAGTTAGACACAGTGAGCACCAACGCATGCTTTCTAACCATTGGCACACACTTAATGTTTTCTGTATTTCCTAATGAGAGCAACACTTTAAGTTTCTTAATGCAGCACCTGACTGTTATGTCTATGAACGAGTGGCAGAATTTATCCTCAAACCTTCAGTCAACATTTAACACCAGAGCTATGTGTGACCCTCAGCAGGGGAAATCACTAAATGACTTGCGCCAATTAACGCATGCAAACCTAATCAATTAATCACTCAAGTCGTTAAAGGGGTCAATTTGCTCATTAAGGGGGATGAGTGGCGTCGCAGGGGCCGTTATAAAAGCCCTCCTCAAGAGATTGACTTGGACGCACACATTGTAGCATTCCTGTCTGCGTCTTCAAACGTTTTTTATATGATATACAGGAGGTGATATTTGTAAAAACATCACCATTACCAAGAGTAACATTTAGGAGGTGCAACGGCCTTGATCTGCAATCATACCGAGCAAGAAGAGGTCAAATCGTTGTTTGGAGCTGCCACAAGACTTCTGGATACCCATTAATCTGGACACCAACAACATCACATTGCTCAGCCCTTTTCCTGGTCCCTCTGGATCATCTTGGGGGCAAGGGCGTCTTCTACGCCATGGCAGGATTTATGCTTTTCGTTTTTGTGACTGGCACTGCCATCAACGGCCTCACCGTCGCATTGGACCATCAAATGCAAGAAGCTCCGGTCCCACCTTAACTATATCCTGGTGAACTTGGCCGTTGATATTTCATCTTTGGTCCTCTAGGATGCAAGATAGAGGGTTTTCTGGTAACACTTGGTGGTAAGATTTACAAGCAATGCTGCTGACCTCCTTTTACTGGACTAACTTGTTGTGATCTGAAAAAGGGGCTTACATTGCTGTTGCTGTCATTCCAGGTATGGTAGGCCTGTGGTCTCTGGCTATGGTGGGTATTGAAAGATGGCTGGTCAACTACAAACCGCTTAGTAACTCTGTTTTCAAGCCCGACCATGCTTTAGCTTGATGCCTATTCACCTTGGTGTTTGGGCTTATTGCCTCAACTCCTCCACTGTCAGGTAAGCAACAGGAACCAATCAACACACTGACATTCACAACTAGGAAGTTGAGACGTATACTCGATGGCCTTGTGATTATCTGTCCAGGTATATCCCAGAAGGCCTGCAGTGCTCCTGTGGACCAGACTGGTACACCACAAACTACACAAACAACAAATACAACAGTGAATCCTATGTGATGTTCCTTTTCTGCTCCTGCTTTGCTGTTCCCTTCGCCACTATTATCTTTTGCTACGCACAGCTGCTCATTACACTGAAAATGGTGAAGATTGAAACAATAAGACAACAATCACAACAATAACTCTTAAATTAACATAAAGCCTAAATATAGTTACTTTGATTCACTGAAAATAAGTTTTGAATTCATAAAGGAAAATTCATACACGAATGCATGTTATCTTTTTTGTTACAGGGGGGTAACTGATTTTAAAGCACAACACGTTTTGTAAAAAATCTGCAAATATTTCCTCACCATCCGTTAGCTGGCGCTTTTTTTTTTGTTGCAAAAACAGGTTTTTTGGCACAGCCCAGGCTCTATAAATTACAAAAAAGGGTGCGGACCGCACCACAACACTATGAGCACCGCTTGTCAACGTCACTAAGAGACGTGCTGGCGGGTGGCATTGCAACGCTGCGGTTTTGGACTAGTGGTTAGTGCGTCGGACTGCCATACCGAAGGACCTGGGTTGGCGCCCGGGCCAGAGCAGTAAATTCACAACAACAACAAAGAGAAAATCTATTTTTCTCCAGAAACGCTGACTGCCCCTTTAAAGTAAAACGGAAAAAAACGGTGTTTCTGTAGAAATGATTTGTAACAGATTCAACTCTGCTATCCCTCAACGGGCAGGGAAGGCCCAAGCAGAGTCGTCCTCCACCCAGAAGGCAGAGAGGGAAGTGTCCAGGATGGTGGTTGTCGTGGTGATGGGCTTCCTGGTGTGCTGGACGCCTTACGCCTCGTTTGCTCTATGGGTGGTGAACAACCGTGGGCAACAGACCTGAGAATGGCCACCATACCCGCCTCGCTTTGCAAAGTCCTCTGCATTCTACAACCCTGTCATCTACATCTTCCTCAATAAACAGGTCCGTCAAATGTTGTGGAGAAAACCTAATTTGAAAAGGGAAGCACTTTTTACTTTGTACCAGGGAAGCTCATATGGAATCCCTCTCAGCCCTAAATAGTCTCCATCGCCAGTGAATGAAGTCCCCAAAGTCGCGCCTGCTTAGACTGCATGTCAAGACTTGGATGGATTTCCAGCCACTAATGATTTGTCAGTTGTAAATAACAATGGATATAAGTATGTTTTGTCATATGAAAAAATGCGTGTCTAATGTTATAACAAACTAAGAATTTGCAAAAAATTGAAATATGTTCATAGTGTTTGTATATTGTTGATAAAGGGAATCACTGGTTTGGACCTGGTGTGGGCATTATGTTGCAAGGCACGTATGAACTGCAACACACAAGAGGCTGTTACACAAATTGTCTCGTGAAACCAGGTCATTATTTTCCGAGAAATAAAAAAAATGCAATGTTGTGACCGTAAGGTTATTTTTTTGTTAATTGCATTTTTTAGACAGTAATGTATGAAACTTCCTTCGACTTCCACAAGAATCGTTTCTTGAGGTGTTTCTTTATCATACTGTATTATTGTCAGGGTTTAGATATCTTCTGCCCTATCATTGTGGTGTTTTTTCCTGCCCGTGTGTGTCTATTCATTCAGTCACATGGAGCAGTAAAATACTGCACGTGCTCGTTGTAAGATTGAGCCTGCAAGATACCGATAGTATCTGCCAATACTCTGCCATGTCCAACCTTCTTTCCGACGGCACTCTGGATCTGTGAACTGATCTTTAAACTGCTTTTCAGTCACCAGGCATTGGTCTGCCAGCCTGCTCAAATCGACCCCCTTTTTAAAAAGCCTTTGTCTTTACAATGTAAAATGTCTTCTGCCTCTGTCTGAGGCCGTTGATGGCAGTGCCAGTCACAAAAGCGAAAAACATAAATCCCGCCATGGCGTAGAAGACGCCAGTGCCCCCCTCAGATGATCCTGAGGGACCAGGAAAATTGCTGAGCGATGTGATGTATTGAGATACTTAACCTTTAACACTTAGCTCATGGGCGTAGTTATGGGAGTGCCAAATGTGTGTGGACATGTGTAGTATGCGCAGTCTGTGTGTGTGATCTATAAACCAAAGCTTTAAATCCCCTCCTTGAGCCAATTTAGTTGAGCCTGAGTAATATTTAAGGTTCCTATAAATGTGGCTTTAACCGCCCATCAGACAGAGACGAACCTGCACAAGAAGACACGTTACACATCAAATCTCTCAAATTCGAATTAGAGGGACATCTTCATTGCTCTTGATTGATATCATTTTCACATCTTTTTGAGCAGAGCTTGAATTCCCAGAGAAACATGAGGGGAAATCGCCCTGTGGAGCTCCCAGAAGACTTCTGGATCCCCATCCCCCTGGACACCAACAACATCACGTCCCTCAGCCCATTCCTGGTTCCCCAGGACCACCTAGGAAGCCCCGGAATCTTTTACTCCATGTCAGCTTTCATGTTCTTCCTGTTTGTGACCGGTACGGCCATCAATACGCTTACCATTGCATGCACTGCTAAATACAAGAAGCTCCGGTCTCATCTGAACTACATCCTGGTGAACCTGGCGGTGGCGAACCTCATTGTGTCCTCTGTGGGCTCTTTCACCTGCTTCTACTGCTTTGCCTTCAGATACATGATCTTTGGTCCACTCGGATGCAAGATTGAAGGATTTTCAGCAACTTTAGGTGGTAAGGAGGCAGTCATTTTCCACCATTATCATACCATAGAGGCAAAGATTTTTTTATGTGTGCTAATTGCTTGTAAAGCACATGTTACAGTCGAGCTGCAAGCGAATAGGTCTAAACAGGGATTTTTTTCTTGCAACCTTTTTTCTGCAATCAAACAGTTGAGTAACAACACTGGACTGGTCTCTTCTCAATCATTACAGAAAAAAAAATCACGTAGTTAGTATCATGATTTCAAAGTGTTGTTCATTTTATATCAAAGGCAAGATGGAACAGCCCCTTCTTACGTCTTCTTTTCTACAAAGTTGCAGTTACTGAACAATCTTGTGCAAAAAAAAAATCAAGTTCAATGTTTTTACATTAGTGGAGATTTGTTGCCTGATTTATAGATTTCAGAGCTTCTCTAGCTACCCTTTGGTAGATTTCTCTCCTTTTCTCTCTTAATGAAGCTGAAAGCAACCTGAGCTCCCCAGACAGTAGACTAAAGACGTGTCACATTGAATCATTTACTATAGTTTTACCTGCTTTAAATTGTGGTTGTGTGTAAATCTGGACAAAATTTTAATTACTTCAACCAAACTGCTCCTGAAGTCTGACACAGTGAGACTATTATTAACTACTATTTAAGATGGTGCTGATATTTAAACCCCAGCTTCACCTGTGTTGCACAAATACATGATGTTATTAAGTTGTTGCAATCAGTATCTGCCTTTTTATTCTTCTTCTGTCTTGTCCCAGGTATGGTAAGCCTTTGGTCTCTCGCTGTGGTGGCTTTTGAAAGATGGCTGGTTGTCTGCAAGCCACTGGGGAACTTCATCTTCAAACCTCACCATGCAATAGCTTGTTGCGCTCTCACTTGGGTCTTTGCTTTGATGGCTTCAGTTCCTCCTCTGGTTGGATGGAGTAGGTCAGTATACAAAAACCAAACGTACACAACAGAATTATTCAGTTTTTTTTAAGTAGCCCTGCTATTCTCAGGTAAATCGAAATTACGGCTTATTGTCCTACACACATGGGTGGAGTGATTCAGAGTCTTTCTCTCCAGGTATATCCCAGAGGGCATGCAGTGTTCCTGTGGACCCGATTGGTATACAACTGACAACAAGTTCAACAACGAGTCCTACGTGATGTTCCTCTTCTGCTTCTGCTTCTCTGTCCCTTTCTGCACCATTGTCTTCTGCTACTCACAGCTGCTATTCATGCTGAAATCGGTAGGGATATTTCTTAGTAAGACTAAGAAAAAGACTATTTTGTGAAATTGGTTTGGGAGCAAAAATTTACGTCATTAAAAAACAGCAGGCATGCACCCGCCTGATTATTTGGGTGGGTCGCGATTCCAAAAGGTTGAGAACCACTGATCTAGGGTTAAGGCTCATCCGTGTAAAAAAAAAAAAAAAACTATTGTAGAAATAAACCCGTAACGATTTCTGAGATCTGAATGTGAATGAGTCGGCCTCAGACCCATCACGGCGTTCTGTGCTTCTCCCTCAACAGGCAGCAAAGGCTCAGGCTGAGTCGGCCTCCACCCAGAAGGCAGAGAAGGAGGTGACCAGGATGGTGGTTGTCATGGTGCTGGGCTTCCTGGTGTGTTGGATGCCTTATGCCTCCTTTGCTCTTTGGATTATAAACAACCGAGGGCAACCATTTGACCTGAGACTGGCCACCATACCCTCCTGCCTCTCCAAATCCTCCACAGTCTACAACCCTCTTATTTACATCTTCCTCAATAAACAGGTGGGTTCTTCGGAAAATAGGAAAATAGGAAACCATGAATAAAAGTATCCAGCCTGGAGAAACTGAGAGACCGTTGACGAATAGTTGCCTCAAAATTCAGATTCTACCGCCTCGCAAATCAACATCATAAATATACATTTCTGGTTGCAAGGAAACTCAACAATCACGAAACCCCTGGCTGAATATGGAACAAAATGACTGCCAAGAATAATTGATATCAGATACCCCTAAAAGACATACAGAGCAGTGATTCGGACAGCTTGGTGGAAATGCAACAAAATCACTGGACACACTTTATCAGAAGAATTTGGGATCATAAACCACTGTCACACAAGTAATAAAAAGTAGGAATTACACATCACATTCTTATCGTATTTGATTATGGCTCATTCCATGATAAAAATTGCTATGACCATGCTGTCCAATTTTATTTAGATATGTGCCATATCAAGTTATGTATAACACTTTACTTGTAAACTTAATTTATACTGAATTTAAACAGTGACATAAAAAGGAGTGCTTTTGAATAATCACAGAGAAGGCCACTGGCGCCCTCTAACGGTTCCTCTCAAAACTACAGAAAGCTTGCTCCGTCCTCAGAGAGAAACCCTGGCATGGTAATAAAAGCTTCAGATTGTTTTTTTTTATTTCTTGACTGATTTGAATTTTGTGTGCAGAATCTGATATATAATAATTAAGTTCAGTTTAATTGTTATGTATTCCCAAAGAGAGAGACCTGCAAAAGTCACACTGCTATTGAATTACACAGTGAAGGAACGAGCAGCAAATGTTTCTTTTTTCTTTCTTTTTTCCAGTTCCGCTCATGTTTAAAGGAGATGCTGGGGATGCGTGGAGGCGATGATGAGGATTCATCAACGAGTCAGTCAGTAACTGAAGTCTCTAAAGTCGAACCTGCTTAGATGATATATTGCTACATACTATAAATAGCACTGAAAGGAAAAATGCCATTTCAACTGTAATCATGTTATTCTTGGAGAGAATGAGTTTCATTGCAAAGAAAAAAATACTTATAAAAAAAGCAATACATAAATAATGCCAAATGAACAATATTGTGATGGAATTAATTATTGACTATGATATCCACTGCAGGAAAAAAATATACACAATATTTTAGTCTTGTATTCTGTCTCTTATCACTTGAAACCCAGTTATTAAACAATTTCTGTGCTGCATTTGTCAAGGGAGCATGGGCAACTCTTACTGTGGATTTACTGTGTTCAAGAGAGGAGTCCATATGAACGCCCTAGCGATTGAGAAAATGTTTATTGACATCATGAATCAAGAGAGAAGTAGAATCATTTTTCTCATAGACTTCTAAAGAAACTGACCAGTGAAGTCGCCCTCTGCTGGTGATTCCAGAGAGTACAGGCCTCAGGCCCCCATGCATTGGTTTCATATTCCGGACCCGGTGACTACGTCCATTTGTTTAATACCGTCTATGGTTTTCACCTGTCGCCATTCTGCACTTCTCCTTGATAGTGTGCCGTTGGCTGCATGTGGCCTCCATTCCCTGCTCCTCCCATCTACTCCCACTCCCACCTGCTCCTCATTCCTCAGTCATCCACTCACTTACCTGCAGTATTTAAGGACCAGTCACCAGAGCGCCCCTTGTGGTGTTTAGGGCCAACTCCTTCTTGTCTTTGAACGCGTCTTGGAAACTTTGCGTTTTTGTGCGTGTGTACGTCAAGTCCCACGTCCTCAGATTCAGAATCATTTTCTGACTTCTAATGTCCCTTCCTCATGTTGACACTTGTATATCATATGAAGGGAAATCAATATGAGCTTTAGATTGTCTCTTTAGCCCTGAGATACCTTGGAAATTAGTTATTCGGATCTTATTTTTGCTGATCTTTACTTTCGTCAGCTTACTCAGCTCCAAAAGATAATCATCTGGAGATACCTTCCTAGGTAATATTCCCACCTCATTTTGTGAAAATCTACTCATGCATACTGTACATAGATGGCACAATATGATTCATGGAACAATTTGGTGTGATTTGATGAAATATCTGAAACTTAATGTAGACATTCATTTGCCAGTATAAACTATAATGGATTCGCCCCTTTTTTCTGGAACTGTGCCAAATTGTAATGGTTCTTTCTTGGGCCATGTCCCAAACACGCCTGAGGGAACTGACCAATCAGAGCACACTGGGCTTTTTGGGCGGGGACACTTATAAGAACAGGAGCTAAAATTGAGTGTTTATGATCTTGAGAGTCAAAAGTGACGCTGTAGCAGTGTACTGTACAAGAAGAATAAGGTTTTCCGAGCCTTAAAGGGTGTAAACCTACTCAAGCAGGATCCACAAATATGTAAAAGTATGAACCTGAAAATTAACATTTGTACCCTTTAAAATATGCCTATGTAGGATTGAATGGGAAATTGTTATGATTTTGATGAGTTTTAGTTTGTTTAGTTTTTTGTTTTGGGGCATGCAAGATACAACTGGTGATTAATTATAGGCTTTAGCTTATTAACATTTGTGGTCCCTGATGAGCGATATAAAAACAACAACAACAACACAGTACAATATGAACAATTAAAAGAAATACAATATAAAAATTAATAAAACAGACTGATGTGTTCAAATACTCTAACACAATAAGTGATGGCTCAACATGGAATTACCCATTCACCTCAGTCCTGTGTTGGCACAGATCAAAAGTTGTTATGAAACATAAAAGGAAAGGGATTAGTAGGGAACAGTATTAGTGTTAATAATTATATTTTTATCGTTTACATTCATGTAATATTGCAAATAACCTATTTAATAGCGATCATATACAATGTTGTTTAAAATAAAACTTCCCTTTTATTGTAACAAATACTTTCCCATATAATCATCGTCATGTAAAACACAAGCAGGCGCCAGTAAAATTCACACAATAAATCTGAATATATAAAAAGTATAACATGTGGTTGCATTTTATCTGCCTGCCGCGCTGCTGAGAAGAGAAGGAAACCAATCCGTTATTACTTGAAGAGACCATCGCCACAATGGGGGGCTTTTGGCCACGGTGAAACAGCTGTGCTGCAGGGGAGGGCAAACGGGAAAAAGAAGGATATGGTCAACACAGCACCACTCAACGATGTACAGTACGCACACCAATCTGAGAACAGCATTACGACCGGATCTGAAGTGAACACAAGATCGTATGAGTAGCAAAGGTGGACTCGGCTCACTTCACACCAGTGTAATTACTTATGGCCACAAACTGTCGTTACTCATGTCGAGCAACCTTCTGCTCAGACCGTGAGAGAATGAACCAGAGTACAAACCAAGGTCATGGTGGCCACAGAGATTTCCGTCGGTAGTCGGGAGCAAATCCGAGTTCTGCTAGTAATGAATTTTTAACCAAACATGAATAGTTCAAAACTAGCGGAATTCCAGACCTACCCTCGAAATATCGCAGCACCACATGAAAATACCAGTCAAGAGGGGTTTAAAAAAGCAATAACTAGCATCATTCTACCTCTTGGATGACTTAAAAATGGACACTTAAGATGCTGAAAGTGATACTCTCCCCTAGAATATAAATCCCACATATGAAAAATCTGTTTGTCTAAACAAACATTACTACAACTATAGTGAACATTCAGTTAAGTACACACACACACACACACACACACACACACAAACACACACACACACACACACACACACACACACACACACGCACACACACATATATTGTAAATATAGATATATCTGTATATATTGGAAAATTGAGGAAAAAGTTTACAGATTTCTTCAGTTTCAGGATCCGTCCCCTTCTTGAAGTGGAGTCCTTCTCCCACTTGGACTCCTTTTCAGAGCTGCGAGTCAGCTAACTGTACGAGAAGAGGACAAGAGAAAAACACAGAATCAACGGATTACAATAATCCATGATAGCAGCTTTGGAAAAAGTTCTTCTTTCTCCTGAAGTGAACTGTTGCTCCGGAGAGATTAAAGTGTTACGGAGTGACCATGCCAGAAGTAATTACTCTGTGTCAATGTGTTTTGTGAGGGGACCTGAGTTGTCAGGTCAATCGGCTTAGGTCCGATGGGACATAAGAAATCTTGACCTTAATGACGCCATTAGATAATTGTTGTCACCGATTAAACAAGAGATCCTACCGAGTAAAAAACCTCCACACTCTAAAAAACGACCTAAAAAAATGTCTTGCAAATTATATTTAATCTCTTTCACGTTGTGTCTCATTTCCACTTGATCATATCAGACTAAAATAATGATGGGATTTTTTATTTGCCATTTGCCTTAAAAAGGACAAAGAAAAGAGAAAAAGTAGATTGTCAAGTCTTAGTGTAATTTGGCACAATGCCATTAAACCTACAGTATGTGCTCTTTCAACCATAATACTATAATCTCTGTATATTACAATGACAAATTCAGCCAACAGCAATACAAACTGTAAATGGGATTTTACTCACCTTTTTTAATTTTCAGTAGCAAGACACACATAAGCGGGCAGAGGGCTTTCTGATGTTATGGCTTCCAATGATGCTTTTTTTATCATTCTCCCCCACAAAATGCCCATTCGAACCAAATGCTAATAAGAAATAATACGTTCATTACATAATAATAAAATTTATTACACGACAAATGAATGTTAGACAATCTGACATGATTTTTCCTGTTTCTCTTGTAGTAGCTCTTTTTCACAGCAGCTTTGTGTCCCTGATAACATTAACGATGAATCCTTCGTCTTCATCTGACAAAGGGGAAACATACAGATGTTGCAGCTATTTGTTAACGAGCAAAGATTCATGAAATAAAATACCTGCTCAGTCGACACGCTCACTCTGCTAGTCGTAGTCTCAGGGACAATTACTATGAGGCAAACTGAGAACACAGAAAGTCTGATTATTTTTTTGGAAAAAGGGACAAAAAAGTGATAAGATATATTCATGCATGTGTGCACATTGTCATTATTGCAGAATGGTTGTACCCCTTTTATGTACCCCCCTCCCCCTCCCCCCAAAAAACTACTACACATGAAGAAGTGACAGAGGTAGACCTTGTGAAAGAGGAGGAATCTCTCCTTCTTTCACACTTCGACATATGTAGTTGAAATCTGCGAAAAGTGGCTGTGACGGTAATATTGTGTATTACGGAAAGTTACAAACATGTCGGATGCAGCCCTGCCCCCGGCTCTGACATTAGAAAGGGGTTGCGGATGCGTCAGACAGATCGATGAGCACCTCCTCTGTAGCCTGTCTTTGAGTATGCATAGGTCTCTAAATTCCCTTATCCCTGGTTGTTATCCATTAAAGGTACATTATCCTTTTGGGAATACCCAGACTGGGCTTTGGACAGACACAGCTGTCAGCCAGCATCACATCGGCCAAACTGTGCACAGCACAGAGCTAAAAAAAAAATCCTGAAAAATTGTCACATATCCACACGGACATCTCAAATAGTTAGCAAACTCCCCTCAGTCTTAATATGTTAACTTTTCTCTTTGCCAAAGTGAGTCTGTGCTTTCAGAATGAATGACAGCAATGAATAAAGAGCAGCAATAATCTGACTTTTCCAGCTGAGCGTCATCAAAGCCTCCCTCTGTATTAAAAATATAAGTTTATTCAAATCGCTTTGCGTTTCCTCTCCACTTTGCTCTTGCCATAAGGACAATGACGTGAGTTGTAGGATCAAAGGACTGTTGGAAATCCAATGTTCTCCAGTGACCCCTCTTTCCGGAGAGATTAAACGTGTCTTACTTTCCTCACACGTCAACAACTCAGAGTGTCACTATCATGCCTCCGCGGACTTCCACTTGTTCAGATAAGCAGCTTTAAGACATGTCTGCCCTCGCATACCCACTGGGATCCACATGTACTGTACACCCATCAATGTTCTACACAATTTGAAACGAGGCCGACGCGCACAATTGTACATCGGCTGTTCTAATTTCAGACATCAACTCATTACCATGCGACAGATGAAGTTCATGATGTAGAATTATTCCCCGGCTATCCGAGAGTGTAAGAAAATAAACATTTGCTTTAAAGCTTAGATGATCGTTTGAGACACGAATTCAGTGTTGCTGTGGAACTGTTTTAATTCTACTTTGCTATAGTTTCACGCAAAAGACGATTTTGTTTGTAGACTAGAAATTTACGTTGTGTGTTATTCAAAGTTCAAAGCGACTAATCTCCACTGTAAGTGAGAGGATGGAAATCCGCCTTCAAACAAGATTATTCTGGCATTTTGCGTCCTTAACCTCATTATCTGATTTGGCTTAGTTTTAGCTGGGTTTTTAATTACAGGTTAAAAATACGGTCATTGCATTGCTTTCCTTTGTATCACTGCGGAGTGGCACAACCCGGCTGTAAATGTATTGACCTAATCCTATCAAGAGGTCTCTGGGGCACGAGTATAAAAGAAAAAGTCAGACGTAAAGTAGCAGTCACCCAAGGAGTCTAGAAGTGACAAGAAAGGCCGACTGCTGAGGCCATCCTGCTGACATCAGAATGGCAGAAGATTGGGGAAAACCGGCATTTGCTGCCAGGCGGTACCATGAGGACACAACAAGGGGGTCGGCCTTCATGTACACAAACAGCAACCACACCAAAGGTACAGTACTGTCATCATATTTTCTGAACAATTCAATGGGAATGTTTATTACAGCTCAGAGTGAGGAACTTCAACAAGAAATGACCTCTGTTGTTTGTTGAATCTTGAGTCAGCATGGCTTAAATTTCTTAAATTGAAAAATTATTATAGTTTTTTTGAATAGGCTTTCATAGACTGACTTTGTTTGGAGGTGCAAATATGATTTATAGGATAGCTTGAATAGCTGAATTCCCAAAACTAGGTGTTTTTGATACAAACAAGTATTAATACAGATGTATCCCATTTGATTGACATTTGACATAGTTTATTATCATTGTACAGTATCAGACATTCATGTAATTTCATTTATTAAAACGCTGTATGACATGAACTGAAGATTTCAACTGAGACAGGTCGATAGCTTTATCTCACTTTGGGTTTTTTTTTACCCCAGATCCCTTTGAAGGTCCCAACTACCACATTGCCCCTCGATGGATTTACAACCTTGCAACACTCTGGATGTTTGTTGTGGTCGTCGCTTCCGTCTTCACCAACGGTCTCGTCTTGGTGGCCACGGCAAAGTTCAAGAAACTCCGACACCCACTGAACTGGATCTTGGTAAATCTTGCAATTGCTGATCTCGGAGAAACCGTTTTTGCCAGCACCATCAGTGTATGCAATCAGTTCTTTGGTTACTTCATTCTGGGACACCCAATGTGCGTCTTTGAGGGCTATACTGTCTCAGTTTGTGGTAAGTAGTCACATTTTTTTTCTTCTCTTTGAAGTTACAGTGTTCAAAATTTTCATACGGGAGGATTCTTGGTCAGATGCTACAGGGCTGAGAGTGGAATCCCTTTTTTTCTCCTACTTTTTTACACAGGAATCGCTGGTCTCTGGTCCCTCACTATTATCTCCTGGGAGAGATGGATAGTTGTGTGCAAACCTTTTGGAAACATCAAGTTTGACGCTAAATGGGCCACAGGTGGAATCTTGTTCTCCTGGATCTGGCCAATAGTGTGGTGTGCACCCCCAATCTTTGGCTGGAGCAGGTAGTCTGCAGTTTCTTTTTTAATTTAAAAAAGAACAACCCAAAACAACAGCAACGGAAACATAAGCTAAACATTGTCTTGTATCAGGTACTGGCCTCATGGACTTAAGACCTCCTGTGGACCTGATGTATTTAGCGGAAGTGAAGACCCTGGAGTCCAGTCCTACATGATTGTTCTTATGGTTACATGTTGTTTCCTTCCCCTGGCTATTATCATCTTGTGCTACCTTGCCGTCTGGTGGGCTATCCATTCAGTAAGTTACCAACAGTTTAATTCTTCAATTAAAGGAGATAACAGCCTGGCAGACTCTCACATTGTGTTGACTTGTTGTATCACAGGTTGCATTGCAGCAGAAGGAATCAGAGTCAACCCAGAAAGCTGAGAAAGATGTATCCAGAATGGTTGTTGTCATGATCTTGGCATATTGCGTATGCTGGGGACCTTACACCTTTTTTGCATGCTTTGCTGCGGCCAACCCAGGATATGCCTTCCATCCTCTGGCTGCTGCCATGCCCGCATACTTTGCCAAGAGCGCCACCATATACAACCCAATCATCTATGTCTTCATGAACCGACAGGTGGGCACAATAATTACAACGCCAGTTGTCCATGACTAAATCAAATGTGTTGGATTTACATTTACATTGACTATTTTATTCTCTCCCCATCAGTTCCGCACATGCATCATGCAGCTCTTTGGCAAAGAAGTGGATGATGGCTCTGAAGTATCCACATCAAAGACAGAAGTCTCCTCTGTGGCTCCGGCATAAACGTTGTGTTTTCTGTTTGAAAGAAATAATAATAATGACAACCATTGCGATGTGTACAGGAAATATGTAATGTTCATTTTTTTTTCTTTTTTAGTAATATAGCTTCATGGCAAATGGAAAATGTAAAAAAAAAATCATCATTATCACTGTTTCCTTTTTTCAGATGTAAATAAAAATATCAAGCAAACTGGAAGTTTGAGTGATTCTTTTGACTATGAGTGCAGAAATCATTTTCATTGCTCTTTATACTCCACAACTGTTAAAATGTTTGGTTATGGAGCATCACGAGATTGTATTGGCTGTTCTACAGTAGAACTTCCTAAGAGAACAAAGGGTTTGGCATATTATCGAACAAGTTGTGCCAAAAGTAATTGACTATTAAAGGAAAAGTTATTGACTCCAGAGTCAAAGATCATCTTCCTGGAACGTCTTTGTCTTCCACCTGGGAGTGAAGTTGGCTAAGTATGACTTCATGATTCCCACAATTCAAACCCAAATAAACTTTGTCAGTTACAAAAGTGATGATCCTGATGAGAGCGCTGTATGTAAAGGAACATACTGCAAGCATGTCAATATAATTGGCTGGAGACAAACACATACTTCCCCTGTATAATCAGTCTATAGTTTGAAAATATGACATATTTTTTATTTTTCAAACCGTTTTTCAAGAGAAGCCAAACCCATTTCTCTCTTTTAAAATTGCATGAATCTGCTGAACATTTGCAAATGCTAATGTTGACATATATGTGTGGTATGTGAAATGGTTTGAAAGTTTTTAAAAATATTTACATTCATGTGGTTTTATTAGCTCTATTTCCAACAGCAGCAAATGCTAACAAACCCACTCTACCCTAACTGTGCAGTAGTTAATGACAGAAAGGAACTTAAAACTAGTGACCATCAAGTTACATTAGATGTTCATAAAAGGCCACGGCCAAGGCAGTTTCCAGTAGTGTCCCCATTTTATGAAATGAAACAACACTGTTAACTTATGAATTGTGAAATGGATCAATAAGACAGTGTAAAAGTCGGTCATCTTTTCATGATGATTGAGCCTCAAGTCATCTCAATAATAATAATAATACATTTTATTTATGGGCGCCTTTCAGGATACTCAAAAACACCTTACAAGATAAAAACAGATGGACAACAGTAAAAACAGACCAGACATAAATACAGAGCAATAAACAACAACAACAACAACAGACAAATAGAGCACAGTTAAATACTAAAACATTCCTAAAAAGTTACACAGAGTAGGGCCATACTGAATAGGTGTGTTTTCATGTTTCAATGTGCAGGTCTCAAATTCAAGGCAGGTTTAATCCAGGCTATCAATAATCTTACCAGTTGCAGGTATAAGGCTGTCTTGACGATTTCAGAGAAACAGCTGAACACACATAGAAAAACATATACACATATATTTGCACCTAATTCAGGGAAGACTATCAAATATCAAGTGGCTTGACTCTGGGGTTTTTGGCCATCCGGGTTACCTGTGTTTGGAGTCATCATTTGAGACTATAGTCTGATCTGTGGAAGTTACTCTTCTCGAAATGGAACGTAGTTGTGAATGAGGCGGTTGCCTCTATGTTCAGTGTCATCACCTGTCCAGAGTATAACCGTCTCTTGCCCACTGTTTGCCAAATTGGTGCCAATATTTTTTTCTCATTTGCTTGTGGTGTGTCTTTTTCTGTGTGTTTTCTTACATTGCAGCACAGTGTTCACAGAGCCACTGTAGTTTACTAATTATTAGGTGGACATTCTTGCTTTTGAGTGAAATATCTTCACCATAATTGAATTGCCATGCAATTTGATATAAGGTATTTAAGGTCCGCAGAGGATGTGTCCTTATGACTTCCCTCAATTTTTCTTGTAGCAACATAAGCAGGTCAACAAATGTAACTATAACAGCCTATTTAATACTAAGTCTTTATAGATAAACTATATATTTAGAAAAAGTCTATAGTTAATAAATAATACACAATTCTTAAATGAATGATACAGACCCCACTTTAAAAGTGCTTTGTTATTGGTGAATCAAAGGGGTTTTGATACATTATTATTTTATTTTTAATTGGTGTGGCCAAAATTTGAGCGCTCTTTTATTTTGACATGTAGCCGGATGTTATGTTATGGCGTCATCACGTGCGCCCGTAGCCTACACGCTCTCATGCCACACACGTGAAGTGGGAGAGCAGGGCGCTGGTCGGAGCAATGTCCAAAGCAAGTATGTACTTCATCGGGTTTAGACTAAATGTGTTCACTCTTTGTACAGCCGTGTGTGATGATTCTGAACGGACTGTGTCGTTTGTCGCACTTCACAGAACAGAAGCGAGCGAAGCGCCTCGGCTTCCTGGGGAAGTGTAAGGTGAGCGCTGCTAACGCGGCTAATGTTGTCTGTGGCTAACTGTCGCGCCCTCAGCTTTTACTTTCCACAAATGTCAGTGTCACACGCAAATCCCTGAAGGTTAATGTTAAGGAGAACACACTCACACACTAACACACACACACACACACACACACACACACACACAGGCACTGACAGTACATCGTTCTGACTGTAAAACACCTACAAGGTAATAGGGTTATATGAACATTCAGCTGTATTAGTATGTGGCACTACGGATCTGTATGAGCAGCCCACACAGTTGTAGAGTGTCTATAGATCAGATACAATCAAACATACTTTATGCTTCTCACCAAATTCCATCCAGTGTTTAATTCAAGGCCGGCTGATGAACTGTCTGTCTACACACTCGGGCCTTCATTATTGTGGCAGGAGCCGATACTGATTTTAGGGAGTGAAATAAAATTCTAAAATTAAAGTTATTGATCACTAACTAAGGCACCACTGTCTGCTGAGCTGTGATGCTCTGCTACGTGATCCGCAGACGGTACTGAGAGTGTTGTAAACAGTTTAGAGCTACAACAGTTAATAAATAAGTAATCGACTACTGAATAAATCTGCAACTTTTTTGATAAACGATTAATCGATTCTAGTAGTTTTTGTGGGGGGAAAGTCAAAATTCTCAGATTTTAGCTTCTTGAATGTGAATATTTTCTGGTTTCTTTGCTCCTCTATGACGGTAAACTAATTATCTTCACCGTCTGGACGAAACAAAATATCATCTTGTGGTTTGGGGAAACACATTTGACATTTTTCACCATTTTATGGATCAAACACCTAATAGATTAATCGTGAAAACAATCGACAAAATAATCGATAATGAAAATAATCGTTAGTCGCAGCCCTAAAACAGTGCAGTCAGAGCTTGTTCAGCCGGATGAACTATGTGATAGCACCATTTCTAAATCATCCAAAGCATCTTTGTCGTATCAGCCAACATAGAAGCTTATTTTGATATATCTATGATTGGCAAATATTGGCTTACTCTCATATTGGTCAGGCTCTAGAAAAAACGCATTTGGATGACTGACCATGTGATAAAAACACTACATGCTTGGTAATCATCTCTTGTGCTACATCGTGCTGTGTTTATTCTTTTACAAATCAGATTAATTTGATTTTCTCTTGTATTGTCGGTTATTGTGTTCACAGAGCCTCGCTTATATGGTGTGTTGATACGTTTACCATATAGCTTCACAGCTTGCTTTGTGAGGCCTTTTCAATCAACGGTGGTCATAGGAAAATATTGCACATCTTATTTGGGATGTTTTTTGTCGACAGGCTAAAGATGGAAGAAACGGTGATGCATCAGGGTTGACCAAGATTACAGAGCAGTCATCTGTGCATCACGTCAACAACAACCACAGAAGACAAGAAGAAACCAGGAAGCAAAGGGTAAATCTTCGAATGTCAAGTGCTTTCTCATATCCGAGCTGACGTTCCCGTTGTTTTCTTGAAGTGAACAAAACCTTTGTATTATTCTTTTCCTAATTAGCTCCAAGAGTTCCAAGAGAAGCAAAAAATCTCCAGAGAACGAGAGCTGATGAAGCGCAGAAATTTGCAAAGCTTTCAGAATGACATCCTGCAGCGACAGCGACAGTTTGAGCAGAGGGTAAAGATAAGCCTATTCAGTGCTAATGGACTCACTGCGTATTTTCAGTTTGCTGTGGTCGTGATTTTTTTTTCTTCCTTTTTTTTGTTCCGTAGGAGACGGAGATGCAGAGTTTGGAGAAGAATGTGAATTTTGAAAATGAGAACTCAAGAAAAGCATATTACAGAGAATTTAAGAAGGTATGAAGCCAATCCACATATGCCACAAACTGGTCCACATCGGATTAATTTTACACATTTAATGTGTACACGTTTTCTTCCGAAAGGTAGTTGAGGCTGCAGACGTGATTTTGGAGGTTTTGGATGCACGTGACCCTCTGGGCTGCAGGTGTCCTCAGGTGGAGCAGGCAGTCATTCAAAGTGGGAGGAACAAGAAGATAGTTTTAGTACTTAATAAAATTGGTAAGTTAGCTTAGACTTTATTTCTGTATATTGGAATGGGACAGATATTACAGGTTTTGTGTGAAGTATTTGATGCTTGACTTTAAAGTATTATATTCGATTTTAGACCTGGTGTCAAAGGAAATTGTGGAAAAGTGGATCAAGTACCTTCGTAATGAGTTTCCCACCGTGGCGTTCAAAGCATCTACACAGCAACAGGCCAGGAACTTGGTATGTAATTGAATATTTAAGTTTGGATAATCTGAAATAACTCAACCTCATTCCAAATTCTTAAAGATAAAGAATAACATAATTTCACATTAAAACTAAACCATTTCCCCCTCCCGACTTGGACAGAAACGCAGTAATGTTCCAGTGACACAAGCCCCCACAGAGCTTCTCAGTAGCAGTGCTTGTGTTGGTGCAGACTGCTTAATGAAGCTACTTGGAAACTACTGCCGCAACCTGGACATAAAAACGGCCATCACTGTAGGTGTTGTAGGTAAGCATTACATCCAGCAATACACCTGGTTTTTCTAGTGGATAACGTGAAGTTGTCCTACGTAAAATAATTCTTTGCCGTTTATTTTTTGTAGGTTTTCCAAATGTGGGCAAGAGTAGTTTGATTAACAGTCTCAAACGGGCCCGAGCATGTAGTGTTGGAGCCACTCCTGGTGTCACCAAGTATGTACACGTTAAAATGTTGATACCATTCCCCTGCAAAACCCGGCTTGTTTCCTGTTTTACCAATGGCTGTGATGGATTTCAGGTGCCTTCAAGAGGTGCATCTTGACAAACACATTAAGCTTCTAGATTGCCCCGGCATCGTTATGGCAACTTCGACGACTGATGCTGCAATGATTCTTCGTAACTGTGTGAAAATTGAGCAGCTCGTGGATCCCCTTCCACCAGTTGAAGCCATTCTCCGACGCTGCAACAAGGCGGAGGTGCGTAATGCCGTTACAACCATCGCGAGCGTTGCTTGATCGTGCGATTTGCATGCTGCAGTGTTACAGTGTTTCTGTTGGACACACAGATCACGGAGCACTACGGAGTTCCAGACTTTCACACAGCTCTGGAGTTCTTGGCATTGCTTGCACGGCGCCAAGGCAAACTAAGGAAGGGAGGACTGCCTGACACTGATAAAGCAGCGAAGAGTGTGTTAATGGACTGGACAGGGTGGGTTAAAAATCTGGGTTTTTCACGCTCTACAAATGACATTTAGTCAGTGTTCTTATCACTGTGTTAATGTCCGTGTGTTATGTTATTCAGGGGAAGGATCAGCTACTTCACACACCCCCCAGAGACGCACACCCTCCCCACACACGTCAGCGCTGAGATTGTCACAGAGATGGGCAAAGCTTTTGACTGGGATGAGCTAGAAAAAGGAAATCAGCAGGTTCTAGCAGGTAAGAACATTGTTCCTGCTACTCGGGATAATCTTCAGACCTCACCGTCAACAGTTTTTAGTGGGAAAGGATATCGTTGAAATGATAAAAAATGATAAAAAAATTGCTCAGAGGTCTCAAGCCTTCAGACCATGGAACTGAAATTATCTGAATGCTTAGACTTCACTAAAAGTAAGATATTTTTTTGTGAACTGACCATTGAATGTTATTTGTCTTTGTAAGATTTTGCGATTAGTTAAAAATGTAACAACTGAGATGTAATAACATTATGATCTTGGCATTAGGGGATAGGAAGGTGGGGGATCCTCAAATCACCTTACTCTGTTCAGACTATCAGGTTTGTGGTTTTCTTAGAATTTTAATTTTGCTGTCCTCTCAGAGTCCTCTTGTGCTGACATTCAGATGGGATTCTGCATGGAGACCACTGGAATGACGCAAGGTGGCCAGGGTGAACCTCCTTCTGACCTTGAAATGGAAAGAGGTTTCACAGAGAAGCCAGAGTTGAATGAAACTGAATCTATGCAGGATGACCAGGACCCAGAGGTGGGAAATAAAGCTGCCTTCACAGCTTCAGTGTTTACTGGATATTTGTAATGTAATGAACGTTATGGCCTTATGGTTCCTGCTTTTCATTTCTCATGTTCAAACTAGTTTGGACCCATGACAGTGGAGATAAAATCTCAGAAAATGAGGACTGACTTACCCACAAATGATGCTGCACCCAGGGCTCCAGATCTGAAGGATATCCTGACCGTCGATCCTCTTCAGCAGGGCCAGGCTCTCCTGGCTGCCAGCAAGAAGAGGAAAAAGCAACAGAAAAGAGCTGGTTTGTATAGTTATCAGTCCCTGTTTAGCATTGTACATCATTTGATCAGATTTCTTCAAATTCATCATATTCTGTCTTCAAGTATCATTTAGTTTACTCAACAGAAAAGTTGGGGAAAAAAGTATTAAAGGTCTTTCAAAACCTGGTAATGTCACTTGTTCATAGTTGGGACTTGGCACTGGGTTTTGATGATGCTAGGCAGGTCTGGGATGTGGCTTTATGCAAGAGAAACACACACACGCACACACGCAGGCTTGTGTTAGTTGTGATGCAGTTTTCTCTTCATCTATCACTCATTTTATGTAAAGATGCAAATGAAATTGAAACGGTTTTCTCTTTCCTTTTCCTCTATAGATAAAATTGCAACCAAACTGTCTGACACCTTGACATCTGCAATGGACTTCTCATTTTCAGACGACTGAGTAAAACATTATTTCAAAAACAAAAACAAAACAATGTGTTCTGTCTTTATTTGGTGTATGTGTCATTATGGTCCTTCACTTGGCACTGTTTTTTGGGGGCATATCTTTCACCCATGATGCCACATAAGTTCCCCGACCCCCCCTTTTTTTCTTTCTTTTTTATTTATAAATAAAGACTCAATGGGTTTACAAACGGTGTTTGTAGTCCCTGTGCCTCGGGTGTGAAAGTGCAGTAAACTCCCTGCTGTCAGGTTCCGGGTAACACGCGCTACGTAGTGACGTCAGCCCCCTCGGCCCGAGGTAAACAAGGCTGAGAGGTGCTGTGGCTAGCGACTGTCGGAGGAGCTCGTATTCACCGACTCGAAGAAAATGGCAAAGAAAGCGGAGGCCTTTGGTGATCTGCGGCTGTAAACACGCTAAACAAGTCTATTCTCGCAGTGAGTGTCTTTTTTGTTGTTTTTTATCAGAGTTCTTGAGTTGTCTTGCTAGTTAGCATTAGCTCGCGAAACTGACGGATGCTAGCCTCTTAGCCAGGAGGAAACTTCCTTTTTTTTTTTTTTTTTTTTTTTTTTTACTTTGCCTGGAAAAAACACCACTGTTTCTCAACTGAACAGCCTTCTTCCCTCCCGGTGGAGAGGGTCGTTGAAGCCGCTGTAAACAAACCACAACAAAAGGCGTCTGCCGTGTGAACGGCGGCCTTTGGTTTGTGTGCTGTCGGTCGCTAGCAGCGCCGAGCTGTCAAAGTCAACTCCGTTTGCCAACTCTCGGCGCTACATTGGCGCGAGCTTAAAGTAGAGATTACGACAACAGCCATAGACGCGGGCTGGCTACTTACATAATGGACGTGTTTAAAAGGGAATTCCGAGTTCCCGCGTTGACATTAGCGTGACTTCGGTCCGGCCGTGTCGTCGGCGTGCTTCTATTATAGGGGACAACGATCACATTTCACGGGCACCACGGCGCTGTCAACTTCACATGAACGTAACTGAGTCGTATGGAGAAGCGATACTGTCAGCTAAAGATACACGCAAGCCCAACTTCCAAGCAATGTGTTTTTGTGTGATCGCACTTGTTTTGCTGGATGTACTCAGATCGCGAAGCCATGCTACTCCGAGAGAGTGAACAGAAGTTTCTGTGTACAAACTCCCAAATCGGTGTCCATGCTGCTACTACGGGACCTGCAAGGCTTTGTCAAAGACACTGTAAGCCGCGTGGTAAAACTGTAGTGTACGTAGGTTAAGTCCGTACACAGTGAGGGCCACCATGAGTATAGATTATGGATGCAGATGTGAGGTGCAATGGCTGGTTCGTATCCACACTATCTCTCAGAGGGAGGTTTTGGAAAACCTGCTCTGGGGTTAACAGAAGACGAGGGTGTCACCATACCCACATTCCAATGGAAACCTGAGGAAGTGATTGCATTTGAAAGGCAAATATTATGAAGGACTGAAACGAAAGAAACCAGATGTGAAACTCTCACTGTCTGTGGAGCTTTCAACTGGCATCTTAAACTTGTCAGAGGTGCCAAGACAAATGTTAGCCATATGCTCCCCATGATCAGTTTTACCAGTTGCCAGGTTGTTGTCGACGAGGCAGACTGACTTCATGTGCAGCGCAGCATCCGCTGGAATCAGGCACGAAGGCCGTTCAGCGAACATTACATCAGGAAAGAAGGAAGGCCAATGTGATCCTTGTCATTGAAGTAGAACTACTAAACAGTGAACAATGATCCTGAAGTTTACCACACGCCCAGATATGTTATACAGCGCACCACTAATCCACCCCGGATACTTCTGACTGTAAACTAGGCACAGCCTTGGCCTGAGTAGATGGATGTTGAAAAGGAGTTTCGACCAGTTTGATTGTCAGGTTGCTGGAGGATCTGTGGAGGAGGTGGTGCAGAAAAAACCCCAATTTAGAAATGCACGATGCTGAGCCGTAGATCTGCGACATGTTTAGGTTGCGTCATGCTCTCAGAAGTCTTAAATTCAGCAAACGCTCCTGGGATTGGAAAAGAGAATTCAAGAATGTAGTTCTGGAAGTGACTCCTTTCCCATAGCATTTCAGTTCATACAGAGGATAATAAACAACAGTTAGGTGAAGTCTGACTTTCATTGCTTATTGTTAAATACCAATAACACCTTATAACATCACAACTATGAATTCTAAAGTTGAAGTTGTATAATATTAGAGTGTAGTATTATATATATATGTATGTATATATATATATATATATATATATATATATATATATATATATATGTGTGTGTGTGCGTGTGTATATATATATGTATATATATATATATATATATGTGTGTGTGCGTGTGTATATATATATATATATATATGTGTGCGTGTGTGTATATATAAATGTATGTTTTGGACAGGTTCACAGAATATTAGATTTGTAATCATGGTTGTATGTGATGTTTAAACAATGTAAAAAGTATGATGATTTGTCCATGTGTTATTTTTCGATGGCTATTGAACTTATTGTTATACTCCAAACGAAACAGAATTCCCATTGGAACGGTGTTGTAGAAACCAATGGGTGCGAGTAAAGTCTCTATATGTCTCAAAGAAGACCAAAATACTGTAGTGGATTATTTCAAAGATCAGTATCTATAATGCTTCTTTGTTGTGTTTTGGTTTTCCAGCTCCATCCCTAGATCAGTGTCTCTCTCCTCAGCCATGTCGTCACGTGTGTTGCTGCGGCAGCAGCTGATGCGAGAGCAGGCCCAGGAGCAGGAGAGGCGTGAGGCCCAGCAGCAGGCCTCTGCCTCTCAGCTCCGGGCATCTGACTCCACTCCAGCCATCTCTGTCACGCTTCCCCCAAATTCTGCCCGTCCTCCACCAGCACAGGTTCCCGTGGAGGTGCTGAAGGTTAGTGCATCCTAGTTTTTATGTTAGTCACTCGTATTCTTTATTTTTTGTGTCTCTGGTTATGTCTGAACATTTGCCCTGAACAACTGCAAATTACCAGGTACAGACCCATTTGGAGAACCCCACCAAGTACCACATCCAGCAGGCGCAGAGGCAGCAGGTGAAGCAGTACCTTTCCACCACCCTGGGCAACATCGCGGTTACTCAGACCCTGGGTGTGTCCCCCATGCAACAGTCCAGTTCTGCACCTGAAGTTGCCCCTACCGCAAGCAGTGTCCCCAACAGTCCCATGGCTCTGCTCAACATTGGATCCAACAAAGAGGAAGTAAGGAAAATCCCTGTTAACAGTTCGTGTGTGTGTGTGTGTGTGTGTGTGTGTGTGTGTGTGTGTGTGTGTGTGTGTGTGTGTGTGTGTGTGTGTGTGTGTGTGTGTGTGTGTGTGTGTGTGTGTGTGTGTGTGTGTGTGTGTGTGTGTGTGTGTGTGTGTGTGTGTGCGCTCGCTCACCAGATTGCACAACCTTGTCTAAAGGTTGCCTTTCTGCAAAATCACAGTGGATTTTTTTTGGTTGTTGAGCCTTCTGCTCACTCCTTTCTTAATTACTTTTTGGATTTTCTGCAGTGATATGCCCAAAGGTCCCACTGTAATGATGCATGCCTTTTGTCATCGTACCCTTGCTGACCTGTTGTCACAATAACATGTTAAATACTGCACCAACTGTTTAACCATGCGAGTTCTCCTCTCGCACAGTTTCCTGCCTTTGAAATCGAGCTGTTACGTTGGTTTACAATTGGTTCCAATGATAAATGTTGTTATTCTCCATTCAAGACTGTTTGAGATTACAAAGCACACTATATAAATACATGTAGTGTTGATTACCTTCACACATTTAACCCTGTGCTTTACTTACTTTTTTTTTTACCTCTGATGTTTTCTCTCCTCTGCTTTATCTAGATTGATGATGTGATCGACGACATCATTAGTCTTGAATCCAGTTTTAATGACGACATCATTACGTTGATTGACTCAGGTCTTCAGTTGCCAAGCACGGTATGCAGAACAATGTTTTCTGGGAGTACTTCCTGAATACTTCCTCTTTAGAAATCCCTCTAAAGTTCACAGTTTTGTTTGTAATTCTACAGTGGTAGAATAACACTGTGGATTTCAGGCATGTCTGTCGCATTAACTTCTTATACCAAAAGTTTGTGTGTGTGTGTGGGGGGGGGGGGGGGGGTTATTGGAGGTTTCTTTTATGTGTGGAATTCTGAAGCCGTGGGAGTAAATATACACTTTTGGCACTCAGATACTATTCGTCACAGAAGTGCTGCCTGGGCGGGGTGAAAGCTAGAGAGCTCAAGACAGGGAGAAGCGAGACTAAGTGGATTGTGCTCCTAAAAAATTGGGTATTATAAAGCAGCCAGGTTAACAGCCATTTTTTTCCGCTAAGATAATTTTGCTGTGAAACATAAAATGAGGATTATGGTGATGTTGGAGGAAAAGAAAAAGAAGCACACTGAGGTAAAAACGCTTTGTGATTTTTGACCTGGTCTTGTTTTGTTTAGCTGAATGTAAATCGTATGATTTTGTGTTTCATCTTCAAACAGCATTTGTTCATTGGAAATTTTCACTGTAATGTGTGACTTTTCTTTGTGGCACAGTGACATTGTGCAACATGTACTAGCATGTTTTTTCGATGTCACAGAAACCAGCTCTGATTCTGTTTTTAACTGGAGGAACTGGTGGCTCTGAACATTTGAAACAGAAATGAGGAACAAGCCCTTTTAACATATTTGCCTCTAGGTTTATAGCAATAAGTAACAATTTAGGGCTTATGGTATGCGTGAACATGTATTTTTCCTGTAGCTCCCAGGAAATCTGTTGGATGTATACCATAGCCCTGGAATGGCAGCACCTACTCTCACGGTCAGCAACTCCTGCCCTGCTGATCTTCCACAAATTAAAAGGGAAATTACTGGTACAGTAACCTACTTTCATGAACTCACATCTTGTTCTTTTGATAATCGAGAGAACCTTCCTTTTTTGTGTGTGCGTGAAATGTTTTCTCACATTTCATGGTACGAAACACATTTTGTCTTGCAGATGTCGATGTCAAAGTGCTAATGAAAGAAAGGCAGAAGAAAGACAACCATAACCTCAGTAAGTCGAGTTTTATTCAACACCATTTAGATCACTCGCTCCTTTTTTTTTGCTCCATCTGAACGCAACAACAGCAGGAATACAGTTAGATCATGTGTGACATGCAGTGAAGGACAGTTTGCAACATTCTGATGACATTTATGTACTTTTCTGTTTAAACACCAGGACAGTCCATTTGATGTCTTTATCTGCTCATGTCCATGTTCATCAAATGCTTACGTAGAAAGAACTTGCTGGAGGTAAACTTGTGTCTTTGTTTTCCCTCTCTGCCTGCTCATCCGTGCGTGTCTACAGTCGAGAGGAGGCGGAGATTCAACATCAATGACCGTATAAAGGAACTGGGTACTCTTATACCCAAGTCAAGTGACCCGTAAGTGCTGTCCGGTGCTGTCATTCTTCGCTAAGAGTGGATAAAGTTAGAGTCTGAAGTTGTGTGTTCAAAACAAACTCAGTATTCTCATTTTCTGTTTCTCTGTTTCCATTCTTTGATTTACTGATGTGACAATGACGACAGTGAGATGCGTTGGAATAAAGGCACCATCCTGAAAGCATCTGTAGACTACATCAGGAAGTTGCAGAAGGAGCAGCAGAGAGCTAAGGACGTGGACATGCGACAGAAAAAGCTGGAGCAGGCCAACCACAGTCTGATTTTACGCATCCAGGTCCGTGTTTGTTGGTGTGCTGTGTTTGTGGGTAACAAATCCAAAACTAGAAATACAACAGGTTAAGTACCTTAAAGGCACACTGGGGAGGAAAATAACGTTTTGATGAGTGTGATCCTGAACTAAAGTGCAAGGATGCACATGCACACCACAGTCACAGGTGACACACATCTCAATACTGACTGAGACGATAAAGCAACCGTGTGGAAGGAATCTGGTTTTACCGAGTCATTATATGTTAAGTTAGCATGCTGCTGAATGGGCTTCTATACAGACTTCATGTGTTGTGATCCTAAAATATTTATGGGTCAACATTTTTAAAACATTCTTACTTGTCATCTCATCTGTTGGTAGCTCGGCTCGCTGGTCTCGTGCTGATAAATTAAATGAATGAATGTAATGAAAGGGGCTGTACGAGAATCATTGGTCACAGTAATTTAACATCAACCAGTGACGTGCAAATAAAAGAGGCTTAAAAGAAGGTTGCTAGCTGGTGGCTGTTCATTCTTCACAATGTTGAATAAAAAAAACATATCAAATTTAAAAAACAATTTCTTTTGCAGGAAAACACCAGTTTATTATTTAAGTAAACCTACCAATATCTGTGTTGGGTGCAGGCCTATAGGCAGTAAAGATTTGACTCGGTCCGGTGCAACCAACTAAGCACCCGACAGGGGACACTTTATGGCAGCGCACCGCTGATACAATTTCCGGTTTCCTGCAGTGCTGAAAATTCAACGCGAATGTGGCGTATTCTGGACCGTTTTGTGCAACTGTTTTGGACAGGACGTAGCAAACATGGAGACTTGCATGTCCACCTCAAAGTTGACGAAAAAACATAGTTTCTTTGTTGCAGGTGATTATACATGTATGAACACATAGTTATGGACAGTGAAATGGAATAAGTGATGGAGTGGATGCTGATTCAGGGAGACGGAAACCGTGTATGTCTTAGGCAGAAGTATTTATTATAAGAGCTAAATATCGAGGAGACTTCCGGTATGCCTCTCCGGTCTCTGTAGTGTATTTAGCTTTGAGTAATGTCGTCTCCTCCCCGCAACTATGACACCTCAAGAGAGACTTCACCTGCTCTCTAATTGTTTCGGCTTGCCATAGATAAGATGGAAAGCTTGTCGCCTGAGAAGACTCATCTTAAGAGTTTCTCAGGGGAGGATAGACGAAAATTCGACAACAGACATTATATTCAATTTCTGTCAATAAGTTCTTCTAAATATTACACACTGTAGCTTTAAGATGATATTTGATGTAGCATGCAAAAGAAGTAAACAGCTCCCGGTTGTTGAATTGATTATCAGTCATTCCAGGACACTCAATCTGAATGTGAATATGCTGCTGCTCCTTTCAGGATCTGGAAATGCAGGCGCGGCTCCACGGCCTCCCCAATTCGAGCAGCCTCTCCTCTGGTCTGAGCTGCGATCCCTGCCTGCTCCAGCAGCAGCCGCTCCCACAGGGCGGCCAGTCTCTGCCTCCCGGTGCAGGAGGAGCCTCCTCCCAGAGCCTCCTCAGTCTGGGAGCCATTGGACAGCCTCTGCCCACCTCCTTCCTTTCCCCGCCCTCCTCGGACTCTCCGGCCGGCGTCACCATCAGCAGCCCTCTGGACTTGGGCAGCCTTAGCTTCGCCGAGCTCGACGACGCCTCGGCCTCGGCGCTCTACCCTGACGTGGGCTTGGGGGACATTCTTATGGACGATGGGTGCACCTTGTCTCCGGAGAGGGGGGCTGACCCACTCTTCTCCCCTCTGTCACCAGGTGCCTCGAAAAGCAGCAGGAGCAGCCTTGAAATGGACGAGGACTTGTGATGAGCCCTGTGTGAAGTCAGAGACTGTCTGTAGGGACGGGAATGTCAGGAAGTCCAGTCTATCCTTTAATAAACGTGAGTCTGTTTCTAGGACTATAGTTTTGAACTTAGCAAAGCAAAGCTAGCTTAGATAAAAATTACATCGACATTGCATCAGGAAAACATGAGTTCCTCTTGATTTTTTTTGCCATACAGACCGAATTATAATTGTTGCAGTTTCGAGCAGGTCAGACTATGTCTGGATTTCTAAATGCAATCTTATTAAAACTGAATATTGTATATAATAAGGCATGGACTTAGCATTAAGAAATAATACATTATTAAATAATTTTTAAGAGTTTCTTCAGAGATTTAACAGGGATACAAAGTTTGCTTAAATTTACGCAATGAGCATTTGTAGGGAGGAAAGCTGTGAGGTTTCTTTTTCAAAGCAATGGCATAACAAACTTATTAAGATATGCCGACACACAAATAGATGTTTTATTTCCTTTTTTACTTTATTTTTTTTTTTCCAACTGACTGGAATCAGGGTCTGCTAATAGCCGTCGCACGCTCATCTATGTTGGGTTGTTTCACCAGCAGCTACAGAAGGGATCTTTTAAAAATTGGCACATTGTGGAATATTTACTGCATATTGTATATAAGAATATTTTATTTTCAGCAATTTTTATTGCACCTTATTGTATGACAGTCTATGCATTTTATGAGAGCTTTTGTCTGTTTGTATTACTTTTACACACACACACACACACGCACATGTTGCATGTATCTGTATCTGTAATAAACATGAAGAGCAGTGGTTAATCACGTGCTGCTGCAGCTAGTTAGCCAAAGCAGGACTTCTTCCAGAGTAGCTACAAATTACAAATCAGCGTTTTATTTTTTTGAATATATCCACTCAGTCGGTGGAAAGGCGAGATCGTAGGAGAATGCAAAACAATTTTATCCTTTTACAATTGTACTGTAGTTCATATGTTTTTTGATACCTGGATAATAGTTTGATAGAGTTTAGTTTCTCCTGACTAATATCTGTGTTGTCAGTAATAGTGACCTTGGCGATCACCGAGTGATTTTATCTATTAGCATGTTCATCCGAAATTGTGGCTTTTTCTTTTTCCTTTTCGACGATCAAAATTGATATATCTAATAATGCATTATTGCTCACTGTAGTGTGAAGTCGGAGGGCCCTGTCCTTCTTTTAAACCAACCACTAGTTTCACCGCTGTAATAACAAGGTATACCTGTTCGTTGTGTAAAAAAACCTGCAATGCAATTATTGTTCTATAAAATTGCCACAAATTTTAGAAAGGCATTTCATTTGTCAGATGCTCAACACAAATTCATGTACAGTCAATGAGCGTGTTTGAGAAAGTAACTTCATATATTGTTTTTTTTGATTTTTGTAACACTGATGTACTGTATTCCTTTTCCAACACAACCTCCATGTTATTGGTACAGTTAAATTTTAAACTATTCTTTGAGCTGTGATAAAAATGGGATTATCCCCAAAAACAAGTGATTTTAATGAGTCTTCTCCTGTTCATTCAGAACTTGGAGGTACTTTATTTCTGAGTCTACTCCATAGATCTGTTGCGCTCGTTGTGTGTTTCTTAAGATCAAGTACCTATGCTCAGCTTTTTTCCTCTCATACTTAATCACTCTCCACAATATTAACCATGTCTTCTCCTGGATTATATTGAGTGCTAACATTGACTGTTAACCATAAACATAACATTTGTGACTTGTCCCTACAAGTTGGCTTTCAGAGGGTTTTAACAAATAAACGATTCCCATTGCTTCATGTGTCTTGATGTGGTTATTATTGGCTCAAGGACAGTGTCAGTGGAAGAGCATTTGAGAGATCTCCATGGCGAGGTCCAGGCACTCGGTAGCCTGGAGGCAGATGTCGCAGATGGGACAGTCGCACAGGAAACAGCGAGCACCGAGACATCTGCAGAGGTCACAGTGGTGGGTGACGTCCAGGAGGGGCTGCAGGGTGGCGGGCTCGCAGCCGCACAGGTAGGAGCACAGTGACCAGACGCACTCGCTACATCCCCCCACGGTGGCCAACAGGCAGTCCAGTGGGTGACAGAAGAGACATGCCAAAAGGATTGCAGCACAGAGGTCTCGCGTAGGACAGATGGTGAGAAAGAAAAGAGGCAAGTTAACTTAACAAAGAAAACAAAAGCAGTGAGACGCAACAGTTTAGTGTCCTTACCCTCTTCGTCTGGCTCAGTGTGCACACTGGTGGTTTTGAGGCTTCCCTGACTCCTGCGCATTGATGGGATGGTCTTATTCACTTCATAGACCGTGCGAGTCTCCATGACGGAGGGTGGCAGCAGGGCACACAGAGGCTTCGGCTGGGCTTTCTCCACTGAGCTCGGGCTGCGGGTGGACACCTCCCTGGACACGCCACCGTTTGGGTTATTCTGCAAGTTTGATTCAACGGGGTTTTCTGCACCAGACATGAAAATGTGCCAATCATTAGGAAATTATCTTTGCTCGATAATAACCATGTGAAGTGTGTTTGTGTTTTCAGGTACTTTTACATTGCCTGAGTATTACTTTTGTATGCTTTGTTTAATGATGCATTTACAGCAGTACATTCTAACTGATAATCCAATAATATAGTATTGCACAGTGACAGGGGGTTACTCTACATGATGAGTACTTTTGCCTTTGATACATTTTGCTGCTTATACACCTGCCATTTTGATAAAGTAGATTTCACATGCAGGACTGTTCCTTGTAACGGAGAACCTGAAGGAAAAAGATTGAATTACTTCTTCCACCACTGTTACTAAAGAAGATACAGGACAAGATACTTGCTTGTTTTGTTTGCAAGTTGAAAATAATGATGTGTCCTCAGGACATCTGCTCTGAAAAACTATTGATTACAGTCAAAGCCTCTGTATGATAAACCAGGATGGGAGGACCTACAGTGTATCAACAACTGCAACCCGTCACACGCAGTACCTCTTCTCTGTGCCCCTACCTGCAGTGACACAGTCAGCTTGAACGTGTTCCTGTAAATCTGTGGTTTTAGAGTCACGCAGCAGTCGTTTGTCAACACTCCCATCCTCCACCTTTCCATTCACATCTGCAGAATTCAGTTTGGCATCCATCATGGCATTGTCTACTTCAAGAAAACAGAAACACTGACATAACAATTTGTATTGCTTTAAACTACTGTTTTTTTACCCCCACTTTTAATTGACATAACTCAGTCATTGGTCTTATGATACAAATGTAAAGAATAAACTGCATCATTCTGTGTACGGCACGCCCAAAGTCCGATATATTGCTGAGGTTTTGTAGCTGTTTGTGATGAGTGGACATGGTGGAAATTGCAGAGAGGTTAATCTATTATTCATCACCATTTTAGAAACATTTATAATGTAGATGAAAGGCAGCTCACGGATATCCTGACAGGTATATGAGAATGTGCGATCTTGATTTTGCTGTCATCAATAATTCATGTTTTTAAGTAATACTTACTTATGGGTGACAGAGTTTTATTTTATTTTTTTGTGGGGGGGGGGGGGGGGGGGCAGGTAAAACAGAGGAAACACATACTGTAATAATATGGAATACAAGGGACGTAAACAGAGTATAATGCAAACCGAGTAGGTCAAACCAAAATTGCGCACATTCAATAAACCTTCATTCGGTGCATCTGATGAATGGAATTAATAGTCACCACCATAACATTTTGAACATTGTGTTTCTAAAGGCACATAATACACATATAATCCACAAAGAGTTGGTTAGGAAATATGTTGTACTTACTTTTCTTGGCATATTTGAGATGTAGCTGATGCGGCATACAGCCTTAATCACAGACACATCCTTTCAGTCACCTGTCAGCAATGGTGGTGCAAATGCATCACACTTTCACAGCCCCCCCCCTCCCCTCTCACTCTCTCTCTCTCTCTCTCTCTCTCTCTCTCTCTCTCTCTCTCTCTCTCTCTCTCTCTCTATTTCTCTGGTGTTTTGTTCTACATCTAATATTACATAGTAGTTGCAAGTATTATGATTATGATTATGATTATTATATACTTAATGTTCCCCTGCTGGCCTTGAATAATAGTCAAGTAGAGTGAATGTGTAAACGTCCTTTATAACAAATCCAACAGGTGGCGACAGTGTGCGGTTGAATGCTAATTCACCAAAGAAGAAGAACAACACCGACCAATGACGGATGGTATTTTAACGAATAGTAATCCGAGTTCATCCGATTGTGAGCGATGCCACATCCGGTGTAAACCATTTTAGCAGGACGCTAGCTGCCGAGCTAACAGAGTCTCTCTTTTTTTCCCTCATATCTGTTGCTTTTTTTGCTTCATTTGTAGAGCGACCAGAACTGTAAGATCTAATATAATGGTAAGTACTTTGATTATACTTAAATTCTATCAAGTCTATGATTATGATAGCTAATTTAATTTGGCCGACTAAAAGGTTTCCACGGCCCTAACAAGAGTTTTGCTAGTTTTGATCCGACTGTAGTTACGACGTTGGAATAGTCGTATTAAATCTGACTTTTATAACATATATTTGTATTGACTGGTTTGTGGCAACGAAAGCAAACTGACAAATGTTTTCTGTACATGTTCAAGTAGCTAATGCTAACCGAATAACTACCATCGGAGCTAGCGTTAGCACGTAAAGTGACCTGAGGTTGGGTTGTAAACAAAGCACCTGATAATGTTACACGTTTTTTTCCTTCTCTTACGAACCGACAATGTTTGTATTTAAACGAATCAAGTTTTCTTCCCAGACACACTAATGGTATAGCTGGTAGTGAATATGCTAGCAATACGTTAGTTATGAAATCAACACGACTTCTGCTTTACTTTAGTCTCAATCGTTAGACAGCAATACGTGGTCAGATTTACAGTGTAATAAACATGATATATATTTTTTCCAAACTGTGGGAGAGTAGAGAAAAAATATGAAATATGCAGAATAGACTATGTTCAGTGTACTGGAAAGGACTCTACTGTTACCAATTAGAGCCTAACCGATAAGGATTTTTAGGGGGCCGTTATCAATATTTTGGAGTAAAAGATTTGCCGATACCGATACATCGGCCTATGTATGTGTATATAATATATATATATATATATATATATATATATATATATATATATATATATATTAAAAAAAAACCGGACAATGATTCCTAAAATGTCATTATCAAACCTTTTTTGACAAAGACATGTAATTGAGGCTTGATATTTTAGTTTAACCATGAACTTTAGCTTGAATAGCTATATAATTGAAAATACAAATCCAACCAGATACATAGAACGTATAACAAACATTTATTTTACAATGTAAACATACACATACAAAGGCTCAAAATCAGTTGGCCGATAATATCGGTCGGGCTCTTGAAATATCGTCCGATACCGATATGTCCGTGAAAGGCTAACATCAAAGGGCTCTATTAACCAATGTGTGACAACAATTTCTAGTTATTGAGCAGCTGACTTTGTGTTACAGCAAAGCTACTCTGCACTGTGCTTTGACACTTGGATAGTTAATACGCACAACATATATACACTCATAGAGTCCTCTGCTGTCCTTGAGAAAATGTCCTACAGTTCATGAAAAATAGTGCATGAGTTGTGTGCTAGTTGGATAGTTTGCATCACTGTGGCGTGAAGAACAACTCTGGGTTTGCCTTTACAGATAATGGTTCCAATAACCAGGCATTGTTGCGATGAAGAATTAATTTATTATTCCTTTAGGTGTCTGCATATGGTTTCTCAGAAATTGTGCTCGTCTTTCCGGGTGGTGGTCTCCGTCCCGGGTTTGTATCTTCAAATGTGGTGAAGTGACTCAGTGTCTCGCCTCTGTTTCTGCTGTAATTCAAATGGGATTCTGAGAGGATCCACTTCCTGAAGTTCCTGTTATATGCAATGAGATCACAGGTTTGTGTGTGTGTGTGTGTGTGTGTGTGTGTGTGTGTGTGTGTGTGTGTGTGTGTGTGTGTGTGTGTGTGTGTGTGTGTGTGTGTGTGTGTGTGTGTGTGTGTGTGTGTGTGTGTGTGTGTGTGTGCGCGCGCGCGCATGTGTGTGTGCGTTCATTCCTTTAATCCTTTAATCATTGCCTCAACAGGGATTGTGTGGTAGGATTTCAATTAACGACTATTAAGAGTTCGAATGAACATTCAAACTGTGCAACCTATGACAGAAGACAACTGTCTTGGTGCTAAATAGAAACACTAACAGAGTGTGCATGGAGGCGTGGCCTTTATTATGGGTCAGTGCAATGAAGCCGAGCAAAAAACTAAAGCTTTGTGAATCTCCTTATGTATTAATGTGGGTTGTCATGTGTTTTCTGCTTTTCAGGATAGCGACTTGTCTGATTTTGAACCTGTACCAGGACCTGAGACCAGTAGCATGGAGGGGGAGAATGCACCAGTTTACTGTATCTGCCGGAAACCAGACATCAACTGCTTCATGATGTACGCTCACAGCACCACTGTCAACACATCCGTCCAACGCAGGGTATAGACACGGCAACGTACAAACCTTAATTTCTTTTTTTGCTTCTCCCACTGACAGTGGTTGTGATAACTGCAATGAATGGTTCCATGGCCACTGTATCAACATCACTGAGAAGAAAGCGAAGGCCATCCGCGAATGGTACTGCATGAGGTGCAGAGGTGATGACATTTTACACAGCACTTAAGCGTGCCTTTTCATAAAAAAATGTCATCATGAAATATATCACAATCGTGTAATAAGACATTATTGCTTTATTCTCCCTGTAAACAGATGCAAGACCCTCATTGGAAATAAAGTACAGATCAAAGAAAAACGACAGAAGAGAGAAGGAATCTGAGCCTGAGAGATCAGACAGAGGTTACAGCACCCCGAGTACCCCAGACTACAAGAGTGAGAGGAGGCGTGGATCAAAAGTAAGTTGTATTTCTGACTTAACAATCTGATTTTTTGCAGTGTTATCTAAAGAGCATCAAAAAAGTGTAAACATTAGGTATCTGGATCTTCCAAATTCATGACATGTTATTCCTCATGAGAAAAATTATCATAGATCATTTAGCACAGAAATTTTAGACACGTCATCTTGAAAAAATTTACATATTTTTGACAATTTTTAAATGAACTTTTGAGAATATCCAGACTCAAACCAGCCCGTGGACTAATGTAGTCACAAAATTTAAAACACAATATTAAAGACACAGGCATATCATACAATGTATCTTAAATGTGCATCATCAGAATTGAAAGTATTGCCAATAATCTTGAAAAATAGATTGGTAATAACATAATAAAAATTTTATATAAATATATTGTATAATCACTCATTTCCGTTTCTTTCCCGTGACACTGTAATTATCTATAAACACTGTATATTTGCAGGTTGACCTCTTCGTTTTTAAGCATTGTGTGGATATTGCATGATGTAAAACTTCCCATTTCATAGAAAGCAGTGGCTCTAAATGTCCATTTTTATTTTTTCAGGTTAAGCGTTCAGTCCGAATGTGTGGTGAGTGTGAGCCCTGCAGACGGACTGAGGATTGTGCTCAGTGTGACTTCTGCAAGGACATGAAGAAGTTTGGAGGCCCTAACAAAATCAGACAGAAGTGCAGGTTCAGGCAATGTGAGGTTCGAGCCCGGGTAAGTGACTTCAGCTCTTGTCTCGTCTTTATGTTTCAATAATCAGAATCAGCTTTGTTGGCCAAGCATGTGTAAACATACAAGGAATTTGTCTCCAAGTTGTAGGAAGACACTAGTGCTAGGGTGCAGCAGAGATGCTGGAATAGATATGGATGATAAACTGATTACTACGTATTAAATGTACAACCTCTTGCCTTTTGGTTTTGTACAGAAAATGCTGCGTGTGAAGGAAGAGGAATTATCTCTGCGGGAAAGGAGGGACAATTCCTACCACAGACGGAGACGGTATTCGGACGACTACGACAGTGAGGCCGATCTGTACCAGCAGTACAAGTCGGCAGGACTAGACGATAACATGGTAGCAGAACGCCTGACACAATATTGTTGCATATACTGTAAACCTGCTAATTTCAGATGCAACTACTACATTGATCATTATGTTGTAACTATTTGATGCCGTCTCACCCAGGCATGGGCCACTGATGACGACGAAGAGCCGCCGTTCAGCCCCGTCATGCGCAAGAAGGCAGTGAAGGTGAAGCACGTCAAGAGGCGGGAAAAGAAGTTTGACAAGAAAGTAAGACTTTCAATCATATTGATTCATTATTATTAAATGCGGCCAGATGTCAAACAAGGTAAATGGTTGGTGACACACCGGGTGACATCTGGTCTGCTGCCTTTGTTTGCAGAAGGAGTCCCGTCGCCACAAACAGAAGCAGAAGCACAAAGACAAAACCAGGCATAGTGACAAGGGGGAATTGCGGGATAACACTGGGCTGCGTCAGTGTCTGGGACCGACCTGTGTGGAGGTAGCAAGACCCAGCTCCAAATACTGCTCTGAGGACTGTGGCATGAAATTAGCTGCCAAGTAAGAACAATACTTTTTATTAATTTTATTCTTTTTACTTACTAGTATGTTTCTGTTAGCTTACATACACTGAATTCCGGACAAAGGGGATGATCAAAAAACCTTTGCTTGAACTATTACTGCCTGTTTTTCTTCAAATGACAGTACTACTGCTCCACCTAGTGTTCAAAGTTTTAAATGTCGGGCTTGGTTTTAAAATAATTAGGTTGATACAAATTTTCCTCTTGAATGATCCTATATTGATTTATAAAATCTTTTAATATGCAGTGTGCCTTTTCCGGTGGATGCATGAAGCTTTAATCCCATTAGCGTTGGTTTCCTGCGATCTGGCCACGCAAGAGACATAAAACATGGCAGGCGCGTTTCCACTGAAGTCTGTTTGCGATTCAAATTTAAAACACAAAGCCGTCTGTGAGATGTGCACAAATATTTCAGTGAATCTTATCAGTAACTTTGTGAATCAGATATAACTTGATTCAGGAAATCAGTGGTGATAAGGCTGGATATCACCCTTTTGCACTGAAATGAATTAACCCGTGTGATTTTAATTTTAATTTTATCCAAAGCCGGATCTACGAGATCCTTCCACAGCGTATCCAGCAGTGGCAGCAGAGTCCCTGCATTGCCGAGGAGCATGGGAAGAAGCAGCTGGAGCGCATCCGCCGCGAACAGCAGAACGCCCGGATGCGCCTCACGGAGATGGAGCGACGCTTCCACGAACTGGAGGGCATCATTGCCAAGGCCAAGCAGCAGGCGGTTCAGCAGGACGAAGATGTGAGCTGACGCAGCCTTGCATATTATTTTTCTGCATTGAATACTTTTACTTTTGATAATTGCTCTTGTCAAAGTAGGCCAGCTCTGAAACTGCAATATCAGACCTTTTTGTTTGTGAGATGAGCAGAAGAGCACGGGTTACATTTCTCTCTTTCTCTGTCTCTCTCTGTCTTTCTCATGTTTGCAGGTGAATGAAGCTGACAGCGAAGACTCGGATCTGCAGATTTTCTGTGTGTCTTGTAGTCATCCCATCAGTCCAAAAGGGGCACTGAGACATATGGAGAGATGTTACGCAAAGGTGATTATTTCTGCAGTTTGTGTTTCTGCCTCTAGGCATCTCGTATACAAGTACAAACAAAAGCGTATAGGCTAATGGTAACATTTCTCTCCCTAATGAATATCTCGACAGTATGAGAGTCAGACCTCCTTTGGTTCCATGTACCCTACAAGAATAGAAGGGTAAGAGGAAAGAAATACTCTAGAATTGTATAGCGATTTTCAATAGTTCCCTTGATTTACCACCAATTTCCCCCCCCACAGAGCAACCAGACTCTTCTGTGACGTGTACAATCCCCAGAGCAAGACGTATTGTAAGAGGCTGCAAGTTTTGTGTCCGGAACATTCCAGAGATCCCAAGGTCAGTGAACACTCCTCAGTTTTTTGTTATCTTGCATTATAATTTCCAACACTCCCTAATAACTGCCAACCTGGTCTTATACTTGAAATACAGAAAGTAATAACCTGTTTAATAACCTTAAAAAGTGTTTTGAGCTGACTGATTTTTTTCTCTGTCTCTCTGTCTTTATCCAGATCCCAGTAGATGAGGTGTGTGGTTGTCCTCTCGTGAAGAGTGTGTTTGAGCTGACGGGGGATTACTGCAGAGTCTCCAAAAGAAAATGTAACAGACATTACAACTGGGAAAAGCTGAGGAGAGCTGAGGTGGACTTGGAGCGAGTCAGGGTGGTAAGTCAAACTTGGGGTTATTTATTGTAAATTCTCTACATCTTCAACAGCAAATGCCTCCAGGCCCTAGACCCACAATGAGTGAAGTGATAAATATCTGACTTTGCTGTTGCTTATAATAGCAATTCATCATATGGCCCATCTGTGTTCTTATCTTCTCCGTTTTGTCTTCTCCTTCTCACACTTTTGATTAACCTCACTGGCAAAATCAACAGATTTCCACGACAGCGCTTATTAGCTTAAACGTCGATTACACAACCATCAGCATTAACCTGCACTTCTGTTCCCCACAGTGGTACAAGTTGGACGAGCTCTTCGAACAGGAGCGTAATGTCAGGACTGCTATGACCAACAGAGCTGGATTGCTCGCTCTGATGTTGCATCAGACTATTCAGCACGACCCCCTGACGACGGATCTCCGTACCAACAAGGATAGGTAGTTTACCTGTCGGGATCCTTGTACATAAAATGAGATGTGTTTCATGTGTTTTAGGATTTAAACTTAAAGAACAATAACAACCCATTTTCTAACTAGATAATTATTTTAAAACCTTTGTATATTGATTAACTTTGAGTGGTAAATGGATATATATATTTTTCCTGGCTGGTAGATGAGCTGCTGCTGAATGAAAAGTGCTGTTTGGTATGAACACCCTGAATAAACACCTTAAACTTGCTCCAAGCGAGGTGTGTGTGTGTGTGTGTTACCGATGAACGTGTTCTTTTCTCTATCATTTCTGTGGGCCTTTGTGCAAACAATGTGCAGAGGGATGCCTTGAATACGATTATTACAGTTTGGCCTGAAACTAAACCAATAATCTGTGCTTTCTTGTAAGACTCAAATCAAATATTAAACAACTTCTACAACCACGTCAGTCGAAGTTCCCAGAAGTAAAAAACGAAGCAATTAAAGAGATGATTATCAAAGATGATGGAAGTGGAATGAGATTGATGTTTCTTTCCAAACAGGCTGTTTGGATGAAATTAGTGATTAGTGAAATGCTGTTTGAAAAGAGTGAACAACGCGTTGAGTTCAAAGTGAGTCAATAACCATTCAGTGAGTGGCTGTTGTTACAGCTGTTACTCGGGGAACTAATATTTCGGTTTTTAGAATAGATTATGGTGGATTGCAGCGCTTCCAATTGCATTACAATTATTCACCCACTTACATCAAAACCAAGTATATATATCAATGAAGAGTCGACATTTGATCCTGACGTCGCTGTGTGACGGTGGGCCTGTCTCTAAGCGGGATCAGGGTCAGAACCATCGTTGACGGTTCATGCGGAGTTTCCTCTTGACTGTTTCGTCGTCTTTTGTCCTTCCACCGTTCCCGTTAGTGCAGCGCAAGCTACTTGGTAGCTAGCTAACTTAGCGGTACACCGCGGTGCAGTGAACGGACGCATGTCGCGGCTGGAGTTCCAGACATCTGGAGAATGACCAATGCCCCAACGCTGTGAGTTCAGTGGGCCGCCGAAGCGCAAGCATTTGAAAAGCGGTCGCTGCGGATGCACCGCTCTCAACTCGGAGGAAATCGCTGTGGCACGGGAGCCATGGAGGAAAGGACGCTACAGCTAGCTGTGGCTAAAGCTACTCCCATTTTCACTTAAGAGCTTTTCTCTGCGGCTGCCTTGCACAAGTGGTTCTGACCTCGCACTGCTGCTGGTATAATGTATAGTGAAATGCATATTAAGAAACAATCGGCTTCTGCATTTGGATAATAATCCGGGCGTTTACAGCGGTCAGAGCACTCACAACAGTTGGGGTTAGCTAGCATGGCATTTGCTGGCCAACGTCTGCTACGCCCCAGTGCGTTGAGAAATGCTAGCTACGTGTTCGCGGAAGCTAGCTAGCGTTGAACAGACGAGGGCGTAACGTCCCGACCCGGTCTCTTTGGTCGTGTTTGTGTTCTGGATAACGTGTGTCTGCTCGTGCAGTCCCAGCTATCGTGTCAAAAAGAACCAAAACCAACTCGTTATTTAAAGCTAACACTGCAGCACCAGAACACCGAGCTAGGCTAACTGAGTATACTCCAGGGGGGACGTGACGCGACGCGACGCGACGCGTCTCGGTTTTATTGACAACGCCGTCGTCTCTCGTTTCCAGGCGCTGGCAAGCGTGTGATTCCACGCCGCTGTAGATGGGACCACAGGCGGACTGTGGGGGACGTCTCGTTTGTCATCGGGAACACACCGTGGGCGGATTGTAGCCCGAGCCGGTGCATCGATGAGCGAGGGACCGCTTGTGAGCCCTCTCGCAGGCGGGGAGCCTGCGTGGGAGGACGTGGGGCGAAGCGGCAAAGCAGAGGGCGCCTCTGAGGCAGCGCCGGCGCAGGAGCCCTCGGTGCCGCCTGTACCCTTGGGGCCCTCGGCACCCTCTGTACCCCCTGTAACCTTGGTGCCCCCTGTACCCTCGGTAACCCATATACCCTTGGTACCCTTGGTGCCCCCTGTACCCTCGGTAACCCATATACGCTTGGTACCCATGGTACCCTCTGTACCCTCGGTGCCCCCTGTACCCCCTGTACCCTCGGTAACCCATATACCCTTGGTACCCTCTGTACACTTGGTGCCCCCTGTACCCCCTGTACCCTCGGTAACCCATATACCCTTGGTGCCCTCTGTACCCCCTGTACCCTTGGTACCCCCTGTACCCTCGGTAACCCATATATCCTTGGTGCCCCCTGTACCCCCTGTACCCTCGGTAACCCATATATCCTTGGTGCCCCCTGTACCCCCTGTACCCTCGGTAACCCATATATCCTTGGTGCCCCCTGTACCCCCGGTCACCCATGTACCCTTGGAGCCCTCGGTGCCCCCTGTACCCTCAGACAGTCTCCACACAGGGGGAAACCCCGTAGGGGAGTCCCTGGTCGAGGTGAAGGAAGAGCCTCCTGCCGATTGGTTCGAGCCCCTCGAGGACGATGAAGATGACGATGCCCTCAGCTTCGGCAGGAACGATGCAGAGGAAGAGAGTCTGGCAGGAGAAAGTGAGCGGAGCGAGAGCGTTGCGGGCAGCGAGAAGGCGCACCGAAAGATATATCAGTAGGTTGATTCATGTTGTGTCTTACTTTCTCCACTCTGTGATCATGTGTTGGTATTGCAATGTGCTGTCTGCAGAGCCCTTCTCTTGTACTGCGATGTGTAAATCAGCAGCATTATCTCTTGAATTTAATTTGATGGCATTTCATGTGCTGCATATTTGCAACACTGTTGTACAAATACTACTGACTTACTTAAAGGGTGTGTGTAATTCTTTAGATAAAGACATGGTTTCAAGTTGAAGTACACTAGCAAGGGGGATAGAGTTATAAAAGGTATGTGGTAACCAGAGCTGCAACATTTAATCGATTATTAATCAACTACTAAAATAATCCCCAACTATTTCGATAATCTGGTTTCTTTGCTCCCCTGTGAAAGTAAACTGAATATCTTTGGTGTGTGGACAAAACAAAACATCATCTTGGTGGTTTTGGGAAACATGATCAACATTTTTCACCATTTTATGGACCAAACAATAATCAATTAATCAAGAAAATAATCGACAGATTGTTCGATAATGAAAATAATCGTTAGTTGCAGCCCTAGTGGTAACACGTATATAGCGTATGTAAATATATTGCTTTCCTAAGTTAGTGTTCTTACTCACTTCCTTTTTTTAGGGAGTCAGCTCAGCTCAAACCTGTAGGCAACATTGCCTTCATCTGTAGAAAGAACAAACACGCAACACAACATGGTTATCATATAAGAAATATCTTGAGTGGGTTGCGGAGCAGTATGTTTTTTTGTTTAAATTTAGTATAAAGATTTCTGTCTGACATAAATTAAATTCCTTTCAACTCTTTTTAATTCCAGGCTTCAAATTCCCCGCCGCAAGCGATCGCATCCCGACGAGGGATGGGAGGAGTGGCCCGTACTCGGAGAGGGCTGGAAACGCAAAGAAGTTATTCGGCGCTCAGGAAGCAGTGTTGGTCAGAAGGATGTGTATTATGTCAGGTAAATATTATCTAGTAGTAGAAATAATATGTAACACTGTACATTTATTCAAAATTCTGAGAGCAGGACATATTTTATTATAAAATTATCACTCTTTGTCAGGCCATATATTGTACCATAAATTCTTTGTCCAGGACTGCATTATACTGAGACCCCCCTCAGCATTATGTTGTCCAATGCAACCGCGTCAGCTGTGACCTCAGTAATGAACTCAGTAATGAACACGCGGCAAAGGTTCTGCATTGGATTGCATTACATTGTAAGCAAGGCAAGTTTATTTGTATAGCACGTTTCAACAACAAGGCAACTCAAAGTGCTTTACATAACACATTAAAAGAATTGGGAAGAAACACATGAAATCTAATTAAAATACAATGATTAAATAATGAAAATAAAAAAACATGTTAAAGTAGAATAAGACAGGTGATAAAAGTTATAGTGCAGTACAAAAAATGCATAAATAGTTTATTTACCGAAAGGCAGCAGCAAACAGAAAAGTCTTGAGTCTTGATTTAAAAGAACTGGGAGTTGCAGCAGACTTGCAGATCTAAGGGAGTTTGTTCCAGATATGTGGGGCATAAAATCTGAATTCTGCCTCCCCCATGTTTGGTTCTGACTCTGGAGACAGAAAGCAGACCTGACCTGTCCCAGACGACCTGGGAGGTCTGGATGGTTCATAGCAAAGAAGAAGATCAGAAATGTATTTTGGCCCTAAACCATTCAGTGCTTTGTGAACCAACAGTAGTATTTTGCAGTCAATTCTTTGACAAACAGGAAGCCAGTGTAAAGATCTGAGGACTGGAATAATATGATCTACTTTTTTGGTCTTAGTGAGGATTCGAGCAGCGGCGTTCTGAATTAACTGCAGCTGTCTGATTGACAGTCCTTTAATCCTTGATATATTCTTTAGGTGATAGTGGGCTGACTTTAATGTGCCTGTTGAAGTTGAGGTCTGAGTCCATGACCAAACTGAGATTTCTGGCTTGGTTTGTGGTTTTTAATATTACTGTTTGAAGCTGGGTGCTAACTTTAGATCGTTCTTCCTTGGCTCCAAAAACAGTTATTTCAGTTTTTTGTACCAAATATTACGGCCACTGATCACATATTTACCTGGTGTTCAACAATGATGATTTTAGTTTTAAATAACCCTTCCAGTCCCGTTTTAAAGTATATAAAAGGACAAAGACAGAAGAAAAACACTTTTTTGAGTGGAGGGGGACTTGGACTATAAGTAATTTCTTACACTTTTTCTGGTAACTTAAGTGTGTAGCAGTCACACAACTTTGTGTGTTAAGGCTATGCAATATGTCATAAATAATTTATCCAAAATAATAAATTGCCAACATGTAATACATATAAGATGTATTCTCAAATTGGAAAATATGCTGCTTTCCTCCCTTCATTTTCCATTTATAAGATGAATTCATGTGGGGAGCTGCCTTAGGCATTTTTGTTACTTTTTATTTTTATTAATTGATCAAAAATGAATCAGAAAATCAGTAATATTTATATAATATACATATACGATCAGTATTAACAGTGATAGTTAGTTGCCCCCTCGTTGAATTACAAAACGGTCAAATAAATGAATACATGCTAGCATTTGGATTTCAATAAGGGAAGCACATGAGCAGATAATTACAGGATGTTGTAGTGTTTAATGGTTGTTGTCCACCTCTTTGCAGTTGTTTGTTTTTTTTCCTTCCCAGTCCACAAGGTGATCGAGTGAGGAGCAGAGTAGAACTGGCCACTGTGCTGGAGGGAATTCTAAACTTGTCAGCCTTCGACTACAGGAGCGGAAAGTTCTTAGAAGGCCAAGCACCACCCATAAGAATTCGAAACAGAGCGAAGGTATTGGGCTTTTTTATCAATTAGAACTCATTGCTTATTACATAAACCTTTTGTCTGAAAGCATCTTAAAACTATTGTCATCGACTATGGTTTGCTGGACTCTGTGAGCAGCTCTACAGATGTGAATGTCTCACAGTTAGTTTCCACCTTGTCATCCTTTAGAGAAAGATCCGGGAGCGTTCGTCCTCAGAGTCCAGCTTCATGGAGAGAGGCGAGGGGGCAGACACTCCTGACTCGTACCACAGGCTCACCCCCAGCCTGGGGCCCAAAAGCATCCAGTCCAACCAGACGGGCTTCTCCTCGTACAGCACACAGGGCACTCTAAAACAATACTATCGCCACGATGATCCGTCAGCGGAGGATAGAATTAAACTTCCTCTTCCCTCATCATCCCAGCGGCACACACTCCCCTCCATCAAAGGAGAAATTGGGACAGAGGACAGTACTCTGTGAGTCTCATTACTCCTGTTAGCATTTCTGTTCTTTATCACCAATTTACACTTAGTCATAAGTCCGTCCATCACCGTGTGTCACTGCAGGGTCTGTGCCAGGTGCGGTATTTCCTTCACAGGAACATGGTATGACAAACAAAGGAAGAGGCCTTGCTGTCCCTCCTGTTGGGGTATGTCTGTGCATGAGTGTGCTATATAATCATTCTTAGCTCAACAGATGTAGAGTATAAGCTACTGCCGTCTCACAGCTTTCCTCTCCCTCATCTTTTGGATCCCAGCAGCCTCAAAGACAAAGGAGCATCCGATGATCCGTTTCAGAAAGGTAAAGCTTTGTCTGTGAACAGGATCTGCGCACGAGCAGCTGCATTGTAGCCACTGTAACTAGTCATTACGTCAGAATATGGTCCACTTGAAACTGACATGGAAGTCATTACGCCATAGAATCAGAACTCCAACAGTATGTGATTGTTTTGTTTAAAGGCGAATGTTGCATTGTTGAAAACTACAATGACGGAACTTTTTGTCACTTTTTGCCATATGAACGGGTTTTCTTTCATCTGACATGAAGAATACGTGCATAACAAAAAGAAAATCCACTTTTCTTCCAGCACAAAGAAGACAAGTTCCCTTGTATGTTTTTTGTCTCCAGATTTAGGCTGCTGATTGTTGTGTTATATAATACTAACACAATCTGCTTTTTTATTCTCGGTCACGTCGACCGCAGTGGATTCCTTGCGGGCAGTGTGTGGGATGTCACAACACCATCAACTGTGGGCAGTGTGCCAACTGCAAGCACGGACTGCAGAGCCCCGAGTCCCGGAAACGCATATGCCGAAAACGCAAATGCATATGTCCTATTCGCAAGGTAAGATGCAAAGGTACACAATAGCCGTTTGGTTGTTATTATCTTCGATTGTTACTTTTAGACTCATGCCCTTTGTGTCGGTATGTTACACCAGGGACCTGGAAGCGGAGGCCTTCTGCAGCAGAAGTCTTACAATGACGCTCCTGAAAACTTTGACGACACGTGCATGAGTTTTCAGGTAGGAAGAGCTGTATTTCTATTTGTTTTCTGTTCCTGCTGGAGGGTCGAAGATCACCATGTGCCCCTCTCACTACACATAGAATGCATGTGTAAATTGGAGGCTTGTAATGTAACGATATTATTTTATTTGATTATAATGTAATTATATTTATAGAAGCACAACTCTTTCAAATACACAACCCCTGGTCAACCACAGGTTTATAGTCCAGGTCCGACTTGTTTCAGTTATTCCAAGTTGTCCCCATCTGAATACAGACTGTCTACTTGTGGGTTGTGATCACAATGTTCACACTGAGTAATGCTCTGGGATTTTGACAAAGACTCTGTTGATTTGATTTAAACTGTTTTATTTTACAGAGTGAATTTGCAGACTCACAGGTAACTTTTTGTAATATGAAATTAAATGATATTTGTATTCATAGTACTCAGTTTTAAAGCCCCCCACTGTCACTGATGATGTTTTATTGCTGCAGCACCCGAGTCTCAAAAGCAGCGACACGGAGAACTTCTCGGTCAATGTGGACGTCGACGATGATGATGATATGTCAACTGACGACGACGATGATGTGAGTAAGACATATGAAGATTATCTAAAGCAATATAGAATGTCACTCAGTAAAGCGCAGACCTCCACCAAATCCAAGCAGTCCCCTTTAATTCTATTAAGCCGCACCAAATCGCAAACACTCACAGATTTTAGGGCCCCTAAATATGCCTGATTTAAGAATTCCTTACAATTCCTAACCACAATGCATGTAATTATCACTCCATAGTGCACTTGATTGTTTCATGACGCCTTTATAATTGCGTAAAAGTTATCTAATTCCTGTTCGCAGTGGCACAAGAAGAGGAAGCGGCGCTCATGTGGAGAATGCAATGCCTGTCTCTGCAGGAAAGACTGCGGCACGTGTGACTTCTGTGTAGACAAACCCAAGTTCGGAGGCAGCAACAAAAAGAGGCAAAAGTGTCGTCTGCGGCAGTGTCAGAGGCAGGCGATGGTAAGATCATACCAACTGTGAGTGAACGTGCCGTAAATTATGGCGTAGTGTTGGAGCTAAATGTTTCTGTGCTGGTGTTTGACAGAGACACCTCCTGCCGTTCCAGATGGGACAAGGAGACTATGGTCCAGAAGGCCTGCTGATGCCGGGCAGGCCCAGACCTCACTACACGTACAGTCGCAAGTCCAGTTTAAAGAAGAACAAAGGACCACCCGGCAGCTTGGACGTCACCGACAATGAAGATGATGACCATATCTTCCAACCAGTGAGTGCACATAATATCTTTTGTTTATTGTTTAGTGAGAATGTGTCATTCTCTTGCAGACGAAACATTCGATCACATGTTAATTAACTATTTGCTTGTTTTAGATAAGTTGGAGCTCTGAGCCTGCCAGTGGCAGCAAACACAATGAACTGAGTGCGAGAAACCACCACTCATCTATGGAGGTTTGAAAATGGATTATTCTCCGCACAGCGACCATCTCCAAACCAAACCAGATTGTCAACTTCATTTTTGTCTTTCAGCCACTGAATTATTCAAATATCGGACAGCGGAACGGAGTCCCTCACATCAGCAACCATAACAACAGTCAGCTGGTAAGTTTACCTTCTTCCTTCTCTTTGTCTTCGTAAAAATGCACATTCTCTGCAATAGGGGAAAAAATATAATCAATAGAAGCGTCTGTGTTTTAAGTCCAGGAGCCTTTTCCTTGGGATTTCTTTTTGAATAGAATTTTTGTTTAAAATACTTTATTTCGAACGTTAGAAAATAATAAAAATATATATGTGAAAATATATTATAAAACAAAAAAATATGCATGCTGTGTACATCACAGTCTTTCACAATATACCTATACATTACCTGTATGAAACAGAGTAGGAGAAGCAACATGCTTATCCAGTCCTTCCCCCATTCTATACAATAATAGTTTTAATAATTCTGATAATCAATAATTAATTGTTTCCATAACATATTCAAGTGTAAAGGTAAAACACAAGCAAAAGAATATACAAATCACCACAACAATATCCCCATTAGTGTGCTTCAAATTCATCTTCCTCATTCCTGTATCTCTCAAAAATATATATTTTTTACAGTTCTAGTAAAGATATTTTGTTACTATTCTGGTCAAAATCTTGCTGCGTAATTATCAATTCCTCTCGACCGGACTGATCATGAGCCATCATAGCCGTCTGTTTACACCTCCCTCACAAATGCTTCTGGCACCCTGTCTGTGTCCTTACATATCTGTTGTCATGCTGTTCTTGTGGCAAGCCTGTGGCTTGGGCTCTGTAAGGTAATTCCAGGCCCGGATCCAAACTCTGTTTGACTCTGTGTATGTTTTTTTTTTATAAACTAGTGTATCGTGATGCCATCTGCACCTCTACGTGTTCCATTTGGGTTTGGTTAGTCCTTTTTTTGCATCGGGTGTGTTTTGAGTAGTTTTCTGTTGTCTTGCCTCAAGCTGACTTGATGGGACGGTTTGACAGTGGTTAGACATGCAGCAGCAGCACAAGCAGCAGTGGCCCTTAGATGCTGTTGAACTGGGGACGTTGCACTTGGCACCAGGCCTCCCACAAAAGTGAATTTGATCTTTATGTAAAAGACGCATATCGCTGCCAAGTGGTTTGCTCTCTCTACTTGTCACTCTTCTTGGCTGTCCTTCAGTATGTTCTTGTGTTTACCTGTTTTTCCTGTTTTTCACTTGATCTGATGAAAATATCTGACGCTCTGAGATACATCACCGATACTGTAGCAGTCAGGTACTGCGTGATTTGAGATTTTTGCATTATAACATCATTTTATTAATTTTTCCTTGTATTTCCCATTAGGTAACACTGTGCTTAAAATAAATCATCATATTCCACACTGTCTGACAGTATAATATAGCTTCTGTATATCAGCGCCGTCTAACAAAAAGTGCTTTACATGTCTTGTACACCATTTTGTTTACAGTTTCCCTCATAATTAAACCATATTTGGTTTCTTTGGAAAATGTTGGGTCTCCGTTGGAAAGTAAAATGAAGCAGGGGTGAACTTTCTTTCGCTAAACAGCTCTTAATATCTATACAATATTAATAAGGGGTTAAAAGGTTGCTGCCACATGCCCCACTTCCTCTTGCTAATACAAAACTGCAGTGTTCATGTTTTTTAGTCAAAGGCTGTGGAATAAAGCCTTTTTTTTTAAATTTGTTCTACCAGAAATACAGATACAACTTCTGCTTTTAGCATTTGCATCACATAGAGTTGGGTCAAATTACTTTGAAAAGTGTTCAGCTGCTTAATACAAATAACATTACATTACATTAGTAATGTTATCCCATGTTTACAAAATGAAGTGATAGTGATGGTGATATTGCCATGACTGAATGTCTACATATAGACACACTTTGTCATTATTTAATAGCTTTGTTTATCGTGGAAAAACATTTATTCATTTTAAACCTGCCAAATTTCAAACACTTAACTAAAATGCATTCATGAAAACTTAAAAAATGTAGCTGTAATTTATTTATGATAAATGAAATTACACATTTTTCAAGCGTAAATTGGATTAATTATCGTTACATATGTGTTATTGTGTCTAATCTTTTACCACCCAACGTCGAACACATACAAAGTCTCGAACCCTGACGGGCAGACTTACAACGACACATCGTTTGGGGATTTTTAAATTGAGCAAAAGAAATCTTTAAAGAAAAATCTAATCTTATACTAAATCCTAAAGAAGTCCAATCCTAAACCCACATCAGGCTGATGAGACACCAACTGACTTGATCAACCTTATGCAAATCCCTGTAAATAATCTTGATCTCCTCTGCTCTTCACTTTCTCGCTGCTCCGTCCCCTGCTGACCCCTCGAGTCCTCACTTCCCCTCCGTGTTGCCTCGAAAAGGGTGTCGAGTTTATGAGAGGGCTTCTGCTGATCAACTGATCAAAGTCACTTACTCTTGTGTTAACTTAGTCGCTGCTGAGTACAATTTGTTGGAAATGTCAGCGACCTATTATATAATTGTATCCGCATGAATAATATTTTTTCATGCAAGACAACAAACAAACAATCATCAGCTCACTTGTGTTGCAAAGACAAGCGGCGAGTCATCTTTCCACCGAAGTTGGTTTCCTCCCAGTGGAGGTTGTGGGTACATCCCAATACCAGACATGCTGGTATCCGATATGGTTTGATGCATGGTTCTTAATCAAACACATTTAATAGATGCATTTGATCTCATACTCTGCCTTTTTGATGCAGCTGTGATTCAATTTTTGAATAAGTTACATATTGAGATTTGAACGACAGTAGTTTTAGTTAAAGGTTTAGCTCATATAAATGTCATCCTTGTTGTTCCAGGAACAGCTAAGTAGATGGGATGCAGAGAGATCGTACCTGGGAAGAGACGGTCAAAGGCACATTGAAGAAGACTACTACGATGATGAAGAAGAAGAAGAAGACGAAGAAGATGAGGAGGAAGACGACGAGTTCCCCATGGTAAGTGTCCTGCTGAGACTTTTCATGTGGGCTCTCTGGACAACAACGGAGAACGTGAACATGTTGCGTGTCTGTTGTCATGCTGATTCTGTCGTCTTGCAGATCACACAGATCTTCAGTTTGGCGGATAACTCAGCCGGGAGCGGTGCGGATGTCGAGAATCAGCTGCTGAAGCTGCTGCACTCACTGCGCTCCTCCGCACTACCAATTCTCTGGTACGCCATCATAGTGGATGGCCCACAGCTGCAGCTCACCCAGTGTTCCAAACAGTCCAACATGACGGACACCATGGTGCTGATCGACCCCGGCTTCTTCTATCAGGTCACTGTCCAGAAGCAGCCGCTGCTCCCCACCCACCCGCTGTACGACAACTACCCGGCGTGCCTGACCTCGGCGAGTGAGGTGGTCAACCTGCTTCTGGGCCTGGAGAAATACTTTGTGTGCCAGGGTCTGTCCCCCAAAGAGTCTTCGCCTAAAAAAGACCCAATCATACTGGAACGAGCGTCGACGTGCGACTTCCTGGTAAAGAAGAATGTGAGCGTCTGTACTAACTGCAGAGCGCTGCAAGGACTTTAACTTCAGCACGGACAGACCACAGTGGAAACTCCAGATCCACTGGAGTAAATGTGTGCCATTTGTGTTTGTTTGTCCCATTTTTATTTAATCTTTAGGTAATACTATGTCTTACATTATGGAGATTTACCTCTGGAGATGTGATGATGAACCAGCCAGTTTGGGCAGCTTGATGGGTAGAGCTGGAATCTGACTGAGCCACACTTACTTGGGGGAATATGAATCCGTCACCCCCTCACGATTATTAGACAATTGAGTGAACATTTAAGCCACATTTTTTGTCAGCCCAAAAATAGAATTGAACTTATAGGTAATTAACCCACTTATCTTTTCACAGGCAACATTGGCCATCTCATTTTTCTAGCATAGTGTGCTCCGGAATTTGATGGAATCAAAAAGCAGGCTGAACTTTAGTTGACAAAGGGTTTTATTTCCATCTTGCCCATGATTTTTCAATTTTGTAGTAAATTATATGATCTATAAATACGTTCCCTTGAATTAAAACATTCGGGAATTTTCTTTTATGCTCATCTGGTCCATTTGGCAAATTGGTTCCGATCATTTTTGTTCAATACTGACCTTCTTTTTTAACATCTAAATTATGGTGGTATTCAGATGAAAGCATTAAAAATTAGACGATGACATATACCGTGTATACTTTAGTGATTTCATTAGATATATTACACAGTGAGTATGAAAACACATCCACCCCCCCGGACGTCGTTTTAATTTACAAAGGTCACACAATATGATAAAACGTATTTACAACAAAAAAGTGAGGAGGACACAAAAGTATTTTCAGTATATTCAATATCACATTGAGCCTAAAGGTCAGTCACGATGACCCTCGTGGCTCCGCAGCTGAGACGGGAGACGGTGTCCAGACAACAACTGCTGCTCCCACAGTTGCAGCTTTAGGTCAGAGGCAAATAGAGAGCCACTGTAAAAAACACAACAAAAGAGACTCGTCTGAGGACGAGATGTGAGACTGAAAGAAAGTTAATGGCGGTTCTGGGGTCAGGTGGACCCCTGGAGTCCACACATCAGTTCTCTCAAACATCTACTGCTCCCTACATAATCTGACTGTTAGTTTTGCAAAAAATAACTTCCCCAACACTGTAAAGACTCCACAGCAGTTAATACTTCAAACAGTTTTTTAGGGGTTTCTCTCCAGATTATCCCTCCTAGATGCCTCATTGTGTCCAGTTTCACCATATGTTTTAAAACTGGTAGGAAGAAGGGGGGCACTGTTTTCTGTTAGAGCTGAGAAAAATGGAAAAATTAATACAGCTGTCTTACAGACGAGGCTTGATGGTACGCAGGAACCCAGAGGGAGGGCACCTTAAGGGGCATTAAGCGATTTTAAGCAATACTCGTTTTGTAAAAAAAACAATATTTCCTCACCGTCCGTCAGCTGTTGCTTTTGGGTCCAGGTTTTCAGCTCAGCCCGGGCTCTTTGAACCGAAAACAAAAGAATGGTGCGGACCACACCACACAACACTGCGAGTGCAGTTTGTAAACATCACTTGATGATATGTTCAAAGATGTGCTAGCGGGTGGCGGCTTTGGCCTAGTGGTTAGCGCGTGGGTCTCCCATACCCGAGATCGCGGGCTTTGCGTCCCGGCCCGAACAGTAAAATCACAACAACAACAAAGACAGAAACAAGTTTTCTCCCAAATCGCTCGCTGCCCCTTTAATCAGTGTTGGTTTTGGTTGTGCCAGATGTTGTTTGCACTTCACATGAGATAGGCTTCTGAAATAGGTTGACATGTATTTTTGCAAAATTATATCTAAGGACAACTGGTCTCGTGGACAAAAGTCATTGCGTTCTTTCCCCTATGATGATTGGTGGTTGATTTTGTATTTTAAGTTTTGATGAATTTCTTTTTATAATTAAACCACAACCTATTGAGTTACGAGGGTGGTTTTATTTTAACTATGTGAAAGTTTATGCATTCTTAACATAAGATATATTTTTTTGTTATCTTGGTTTCCTCACGTTACTGTGCACGTTTTTAATGTTTGGGCTCTGTTGATCGTTCTTTTAAAAGCTTATTGAGTCTTTAAATTAAAACATATTTTTAAAAATATTTGAAACCCAATGGTTTTTTCCTTGACTTTGCCTTTTTGAAAGCAGCGTGCAAATAAACCTTCCCCTGCTGTACTTTTTTCAATTATATTTATCCAATGTCTGATGTGCACATCCTGAGATGACCTCTGACCATTCCATCGTGTGTGTGTGTGTGTGTGTGTGTGTGTGTGTGTGTGTGTGTGTGTGTGTGTGTGTGTGTGTGTGTGTGTGTGTGTGTGTGTGTGTGTGTGTGTGTGTGTGTGTGTGTGTGTGTGTGTGTGTGTGTGTGTGTGTGTGTGTGTGTGTGTGTGTGTGTGTGTGTGTGTGTGTGTGTGTGTGTGTGTGTGTGTGTGTGGGGTGAAGCAGCTCCAATATGTCCTCCGAGACCAGGTCAGTTGATCACAGGTAGATCAAGTTTCATATGCATTAGTTCACAGAATTTAATTTTATGATAGAATTAAGTGCTACATATTTTATGATGTATTTCCGGTGATATACATATATATAGCTATAGATATATATCTATATATATATACATTCTTAATGGTAAATTAAGCTTAACATATCTTTACTAATTTAATGTTTTATATTTTCTGGATGTGCAAAGACAACACACTTTCATGTTGCTTTTAGGCAGAAAGCTAATTTAACTATTTTAGAACATATATTATACATTTACATGAGTGTTTTCCTGCACCTGTACACGAAATACTATTATTTTTTACAGTTTTAAGAATTTGATGATAAAACCTTGGTATCTGCGTCTCGCGGGAACCACCACTTGACGATTCATCCTAATGTTGTGTTTATTTATTTATTTGTTTTTTTTATACTTCCTCCGCGTCATTCTGCGCGTGCCCATAATGCAACAACTGGACAACAACATTCAGTGTGAGTGGACCGAGCGATACACCGGGACGGCACGCGACATCTGGGAGGGGCGGGGTTTGCTGTGACAGTGTGGAGTCAGTGGGTTTGTGTGGCCAGAAGAAAAGAAAGGGTGTTCATCCGGTGCAGGAGAGAAACCGCCGTCCCCTCCGGTCAGAGCAGGTTCGCGCTCAGGCTCGCGGGCGCACGGAGCCGACGCAGCGGAGGTTCGCGAGGCTGCCGGGTGAATTGCAATCGGGACACGGAAGCCACCATGAACCAGAGGGCACCGCGCATTCTGATGAATTGAAACGCTCCCCGGGATGGTGATGATGATGATGATGGTGATGATGATGATGATGATGATGATGATGGTGGTGGTGATTTCCTCCCGTGGTCCGACGCGGGGATGATTCTCCTCGGCTCGGCGTCGCGGCTGCAGAAGGAGCGCGGAGGACCCGCGAAGGCATCGGTCATGCTCCCCGGTAAGAGGGGCTTCTGCTCCAAGATGTCCTTCTCACCCATCGCGCCCGGCTGCAGGGAGCGGACACAACCTGTGCTCAGTGTGGAAATAGCCCGGCCTGCACGGGACTCGTTCTTCTTTTTTTCTATGCATGTATTGTTATTCGTTTCCGAACCGTGCATTCACCTATGCACATGTAAAGACAGAGTTAGCCACCGCGTCAGTCGGTGGCCCAACCTGCGACGCGTTGGCCCAGCGCCTCCCGTTCGGTTATTCCGGTGCGTTCCACCGGGAGCCGGTGTCCTCCGTCCGCGTCTCCCCACTACGCAGATGCGGGACGGCCGCCGCTGCAGCCTCGGACGCGGGGCTCGGTGTGGCGCCACGCGCCGTGCCGCATGAAAAACCTATCAGGCCTCTTTTCATTTGCGCTTGTATTGTTTTTTGTTGTTGTTGTTGTTGTTGTTGTTTTTTACAGCGCCCGTAAACAAGAGCGCATTGTGGGGTTTTTTGTTTTTTTTGCGTGGCGCGTTGATTCGAGCGCAGGGAAATACCGGGTGGGGGGATACGGGGGGGGGGGGGGGGCTGCGATCGCGATCTGCACGAATCCGACGGGCAGCCTCAAACGAGTAAACATCTGTGTCATGCCTTTTTTTTTTTTTTTCTTTGAGGAGGAAGGGGGGGGGGGGCACACAACTTCTCCCTGTTGCTGCGATGTTGTGGAGCAACACACAGAGGAGCTGCCCGCTGGGCCTCATCGATTCCACCGCTCTCAATTTATAGATGCCCCCCCCCCAGGGTTATGGCAGAATTCCTGTACGCGGGTGATGTCTGTCTGTCTATCTGTCTGTCTGTCTGTCCATCTGTCTGTCCGTCCATCTGTCTGTCTGTCTGTCTGTCCGTCTATCTGTCTGTCTGTCTGTCCATCTGTCTGTCCGTCCATCTGTCTGTCTGTCTGTCTGTCCGTCCGTCTGTCCGTCTGTCCGTCCATCTGTCTCTCCGTCTGTCTGTCTGTCTCTCCGTCTGTCTGTCTGTCTGTCTGTCTGTCTCTCCGTCTGTCTGTCTGTCTGTCCGTCCATCTGTCTGTTTGTCTGTCTGTCTGTCCGTCCGTCCGTCTGTCTGTCCATCTGTCTGTCTGTCTCTCAGTCTGTCTCTCCGTCTGTCTGTCTGTCCGTCTGTCTGTCTGTCTGTCCATCTGTCTGTCTGTCTGTCTGTCTGTCTGTCTGTCTGAATGTGTTAAAGAGAGGAGGGAATAAACGAACACGCTGAAGATAAACGGGTGGTGTGTGGGTCAGTCAGCGCCTTCGGGGTGATTCCCTGCTAATCCACCTTTTGGTATGTCTGTGGGGAAACACCCCCTCCTCTGTTTACGGTGGAGGATTTTCCCTTTTTTCTTCTTCTTCTTTCTCCTTCGCTTCCAAGCATTTGTGAAAGTGCTGATCGTTCCTATTTTAGGGTTCTTGTATTTACAGGGCACTTTGCATTCACGGGCCATTACGGGCCATTTGCAAAGAGGGTTTGGTTTACTGCAAGGGGGGGGGGGAGACCGTTCATTCACCGTTTCATCTCGATCAGGGCGGTTTTGACACATGTTGGTGTTTGTTTTCTCTCCTCTCTGTGTCTCTGTCTATCTGTTCGCTGTTGTCTTGTGGCTCTCTATGTAAAGAGCTTCCATGCGGTGTTCATGCTGCTCTAACAATTCAATCAAACACTGTTACAATCGGACCTCGATCCAGATTGGCTCAAACACAAGAGGTGTCATTTTCCCTTTGTTGCATCAAGGTGACACAGCTCCTTTAGTGATGCCCCTAAGACATGGACTGACATGAATCGAGCATCTGGTTCAGAGTTTTAACGGGCAGCAGACCCCGGACCTCTTACCTGGACATTTGGCATGGGTTTAAAATGAAAATAAGGCTTTTGCCCTCATCTTATGTGTCGTGGGGGTGTGGGAGCTCATGGGAATCAAGTCCCAGTTCTTACGATGGGTTAAAAATACAGTCGGACACAGGAGAGAGAATCCACCCACATTTCCTGGGCTATAAAGAACTTGAAGAGGGCACAAAAGAATCAGATAAGGCTGTGATTCATGTATAACAATGAACGTAGCTCGCATGGCCGCGGATGCTCATCGCAAGCAGCTCTGAACTCCGTCCAAAAGCAACAGAGCGGATTACAGCCAGGGTGGAACACGAAAAAACGAATCTGGGATACATACGGAAATCCCTTCAGGTGTTACAGAGCAAAGGGAAAATTGTATTGGAATAATCCCTTCAGATGTGAGACCCGCATTCCTTTCTTTATTACTCCCCCCCCACACACATACACACACACACCTCACCTCACCTCAGCTTAGCAGAATCCAGGTGGATAGCAATCGCCAAAGATTGGAGGAGTGGCCGGCCACGTGATTGGTCAGTCCGAGCTAAGCTGTCCTGCCGGCGGGCCGATAAGCGCGCTATAAATCAGTATTTCATGACTGTATGGGAGTACATGAAGGAGATCACATACGTGTTGGGGCGCGGTGGGCAGTGTGGGGGTGGGTTCCATCCGACCTTCCTTAAGCTCTCCACAGTTCTTTGGTTAGGGGTCGGTCAGGTGGAGGTAGTTCAGCGATAAATCCTCTGGACAGAATCAGCCGTAACTGACTCTATTTTTCGTATGCCTCACTTTTTCCCCCCTTAGGTTGAAAACATGTAGGTGTTGACATTTCTATTCCTGATCCACATCGTCACATCTTACTAGTGTGTGTGTGTGTGTGTGTGTTCGTGTGTGTGTGTGTGTGTGTTCGTGTGTGTGTGTGTGTGTGTGACGTCCTTGGATTGTGATGTTGAATGGCAGGAAGAGCCAGCAGAGAAAGGGCACAATGCTGGTTCCGTACCAAAGAAAACAAAGCGAGGGGTCAGAGGTCAGAGGCATCGGGGAAAAACCACCGGAAGCGTCCGGCGCGAAGGAATTGCGAGAGTCGAATTCGCAAAAAATACAAAATATTTACAAAATATCGAAGCTCCTCAGCCTTGTCACACTATTGGCCCGCATTAGCTGTGACTCGTTCTGGGACCTTGCGTGCTCGTTCGAACAGCGGCCGTGTAGCTGCGGCCCTGCTCCGGTTGCCGTGTGTAAGTTCACAACAGCAGCTGTGTCCACGACAGCAGTCAACACGAGTGGCTGCCGGGCCTCACCTGTCCGTGCTCAGCTGGGGGGGATATTTCAGCTGCCCTCTCGCGTCTCAGCTGCTCTGCGCCGCCTGTTGAAAGAGACCAACAAACATGTTGTGCATTTTTCAGCGGCCACGAGGTCGGTACCAGAGGCTGCACTGCAACACATCAAGACGCGCTCCGTTTAAAAGTCATGCGTTTGTCTGTTACAGCATATAGATGCCGTTGACAACGGCAGCCTGGCCCCGGGACTCTTTGAGGGCCTGATAAAAGCCGACAGCACAGAGAGTGACTCTCCTTTAAGAGCCAGGCTGTTTATTAAAGGGGATGAGAGAACTGTTGCCCGTAGTAAAATTGAGGCCATTGCAATGAATGTCGTGATCTAACATGTGTGACGTCTAAGCTGCGGAGGGGAGCCGTGCATTTTCCTTGTGCGGACGCGGTGGGATTGGACCCACCTTCCAGGCTTCAGTGTTTAGCCTGCCGGACTTGAATATTAAACTCCTCGCTGAATTTGCATTCGTGTGATGCATGGCGCGCACACACACAGGGCCCCGGCTCGCTGTCGTTGCACAGCTCATGTTTTAATCAGCTAGGCTCCCTCCTCACTATCTGTACTTCCATCCAGAGCCCGCGCCCCCCCCTCCCCCCCCCCCCACACACACACACACACACACACACAGACACATGTTATGTCAACATGTGTTTGATGATGGTGGTGCGTTCATATTTCGTACGCACGTCTTCCCCTGATCCTTCCTTTGATGTCGTTCTTCGGGACTCTTGTTTTATATCTGGTTCTGCCTCGTCCCGCCATCTCTCCCGCGGGCTTCTTTTCTGGAATGCGATCTACCTGTACCTCGGCGCACATCTGCACACCAGATGTTTCAGAAGTCGGCGCTCGACTTCGACCGGGCGAGACCACCGATCCTATCAGGTGTGTTCTTTGTTAGACTCGCTGGTAGTTGATTCTCATTCTTCCTCTAGCCCTTTGTGATGCACCAAAGCAGTGCTTGAGATCGTGGTGATACGGGAGAGCCTCGTTGTGTTTTGTTATTTTTGGGCACATTTGGTGCATTACTCTTAATATGGCAGTAATTTTGTTCTGCACTTGTGGCTCATTTTGACATAACTCTTGCTTTTCTTTAGCCTTTCCTCTGGACTTGCGTTTTTTCGGGGGGGAGTAATTTTTTCTTTCTATAAGTAGCACCATTTCTGTTTCAGCTATTTGTCATTGCTATTATCACTATTGCTGCTAGCTCGCTACTAAACTGCTGGCCTTACAGAATGTTATAAGTAGCCCATGTAACACATGTAAAAGTTTTTTATGAACTGGTTAGGCTGTAGATCATACAAGAGTGAATCTTAAATGTATCAGTAGCTAGTAGTACACTGTACGGACACTGTACAGACATAAACAGTAGTCAAGGTACAGAAGTGAGGATTTGTTAAATGTGATAAAAGAGCAGTGGTGTGTCAACTCGGGGAAACAGGACAGTAGCCGATCCTGACGTGTTGCATTAAGACACCACTGACGTGTGTTGCCCTGTAGAGAGGTACCAAGAGGAGAGTCTTTAAAGATGACATATGATGCTCACATTCAGGCTCCTAATTTTAATTTGGGTTACCACTTGAAAAGGTTTAAGTGCTCTAATGTTCAGAAAAGGCATCAGTGTTCTGATACTGCCCAATCCTGCAGCTCCTCTCTTCACCCTCTGTCTAAAACGCCTGGATTTATTTTAGCCCCGCCTCCCGATAAACTCCAGTCTGCTCTGATTGGCCGGCTGGCCCTGTCTGTTGTGATTGGTCAACCGATTTCAAAATTTGTAGGAAATTTCATGCCCCTTCAACAGAACAGTGGACATTCTCAGATTGCAGGCGGGGTTACCCCTCAAAGAGTGTAACTGTGACAGAGTGGGAGAGAAATCTGGACCAGTCGTTCAGAGCCAGGCTGAAGGGTTTAGCCAGCTCACAAAAAAACGACAAAAAAAAGCCAAAATGTGGCGTGGGCCACTGTAGGAGAAGGATCGTTAGTTTTACAAAGACATGAAGGGCACATTGTAGTAAGTGAAAAGGATGGCACCGCGTTTCCAAGCAAATGTTCTTGGTTACTGGACGAAGCCAATCGCAAGAGTCATGGCAGCCTTTTGGCTCAGGCCGTGATCTTCACGGTGCCGGTCCAGACGAACACGGAATGTCTCCGTCTGTCTTCTTGACTGCTCCCCTCTGTGGGTTTTACTAGCCCACTGTTCAACCGAGCACCGACATGACCCTGCATGCACGTTCCCCGGTGAACGTCCTTCTCCTCAGTGCATTAGATCAACTTAGAATCTGATAATCATGGACTCGGTTTTGTACAACAGGATCCATGTGATGAGCTTTTTGTCTGAGGGCAGTCATAACTCCAGCCATTTGTTTGCGTGCAAGGCTCCTCCTTGTCTGTCAGTGGGAGGTCAAGCATGCCGGGGGTTTTCACACGTATAGGAGCAAACAGCAGTTACTGGTTCAACCCCAGGACAGGGGCCAACGCAAACTCCAGAAGAAGTATTTCAAGTATGCCTTCACACAAAGTCAGCCTCATCCTTTATGATGTTTGAGCGAGGAAAACGGAAAACTATGTCTTTCTGACCCAGTAAGAAGAAGAAGCAGAAAGCCGGTCAGCTGTGATTAGAGCCTTGAGACAGCTGTCGAGATGAACTGATAGATAAATGTTTCCGTTTGAAAGACGTGCTGCTTGGCAGAAGGCCTCTTTTTTACGGTAATTTTCGATTCAGCCCCCCAAGGCCTTCCGTCTAGATTTGTTGAACAGAGTCATTTGATGATTTACTCGACTGGCGAGGAGACCGCAAGATGCTTGTTTATGGCAGCGATTTGTGAGCAGCGTTGAGTGAGCGGCTTTTGGCACAAAATGATATCGCTATTTTGGGACGTCAAGTCTCTATTGGGTGTCAGCGAAGAGGCTTTGTTGGTAATGAACCTCCATTATGTGCGGAAAAGTGCACATGAAACATTGCTCACTTGCTACAGTTGGGGGGGGGGGGGGGGGAAAGGCAGTATCTCTTGTCTACGGTTGTAAAAAAAACATGTTGTGTTCAGTTTTCAGCAACAGTTTTTATCCTTCTCTATTCCTATATGACCAGCTATGTAAGAGCTATAACGTAAAGTGAAGGTACCAACACTAAACAGAAATAAATCTCATCTAATCCTGGACATTTATGACAGCAGCAAAGAGAGACACTCCCTTGAATATTGCTTTCATCCATTGCCCCTGTTATTTATTCCTTCACTTTGTGTCTGGCTCTGTTCCTCTGGCTCCTTCTGTTTTTGTAGTGGTTGCTGTGTTGAGCTATTGAGACATAAAACACACACACACACACACACACACACACACACACAGCGGGTTTAAGTTTCTCCCCCTCCACATCTCCCCATGCATTATTAACGATACTTATCCTGTCTCATTTTTCCATTCCCTTTGTAAATTAATGGGTTGCTAATTTAATCTGGCAGCTAATTTTAGATTATTGCTCTTTTTCATTTTTTTAAATATATTTTTATACATGTATAGTCAAATCTGGGTTTACAATGCTTTTCATTTTTACAGAAATTGCTGTTATTGCTTAACTACAAAGTCACACTATTCTTTTCTTATTAAGATTGTAATTCTTTTTCTTTTTTTTTGATCTTTTCAAGGATTTGTCTTTAGATACCTGAGCAGAGCAGCACTGGCTCCCCCTGACGGCACCTGGCATAATCAGATCTAGGAGACACCCAGGCTTATCAACTGCTGACTTGTCAGAAATGCATCATCCGACTCTCCACCCAAAGACAACATATGGCTGAAACCGCGAGGTGAGAGAGGAAACGGCACCTAAGCCCGAGTACAGTTTGTTGATGCGTCTGGGCTGCGGTTTAAACCGCAATTCCTTTGTCTTCAGGTGAGGGTGTGGTTTGGGAGTGTGAGCTGTAAAGTCCCAAGAAAAACATCACATGGAGGTCAAAGGACATCTGATCACTTCGATGGGTCTGGGGGCTCCTGGTGAGTGCAAAGACACGCACTGTCCTGTCTGGACAAGTCTGAAACGCTCTGGCGGACCCGTCAGGTTGTGTGTTTTTTTTTCCTCGCAGTTCAGCAGAATGAAAGTGTTTCCCTCGAGGGAACAGCCAGCTGAAAAAACAGCTGTTACGTGTGAAGGCCCTTTTGTTCACAGACCGTCACCACAGCTGTCAGATAATCTTATCAGAGCCCCGAATTACCGCGAACAGACGTCATATTGTTTGAAACAGACAATGCAAGACTGTTTTAAATCAGGCAAAGTTCCTCAGTTTCATTCCTTGGCGTCTCGATTCCTGCAACTTGGACTCAAATCTTTTCTCAAACCTGGCGTTTTTCTACAAATGTCCCAAGGTCAACGAAATCCCACGACAAGACAAAATCAATTGTGTTTGTGCGTATATCGAAAGTGTGCCGACTTGGATGTGACTCTTTAAAAACAGGTCAAAATATAAAGTTTTATCAAAAGTTATGCAAAACAACCGGGGCTCTTAAGTTGTTGGTGAACTCTCCTGAAACACACGACTATTTAAAGCAGCAGGTCTGAATCAGAATGACTCAAAATAAACTACAGCTCATTGTGCAAGGTGCTGGTAATAAGGAACAGGTCACTCAATTGCAATTGTGTCGCTCATTGGTGCGTCTTCAATAGGGTTTAGACATCTGGCATCGGATGCGTTGACACACAAAAAAAAGTGTAGAACATTTTCCAGCCATATCCTGCGAATCCTCTAATTCCTGCTGGTGTGCTCTGTGATGTGCAGATGTTCAAGGGAGCCAGGACAACAAGCTGCAGGCGGAGAGGATCGCAGCATTGCAAGAGAGGAAGCAGGCCCTGGAGGCTCTGCTCAACAGCAGAGTGGGAGAGCTCAAACATGTCTGCTTGCAGGAGGCGGTGAGTAGCTCCGCCCTCAACCGCTGAAACATACACGGCTCACGGTGCAACATTCTCACTCCATAAACCTCGAGGTGTTTGGATGATAACTGTAGTTTGTTAATTTATCCATTTTATTGCATCAATACTGACGATTGAGAATGACATTGTGGTAAATTAAGTGTTAGATGCAACTCATTGAGAATCAGCGAGAACTCTTTTCTCATATAAAATGGATCGCGTATTAATAATTGCGTTACTGCGCCGGAGGACTCGCCGGCACATCTTTTCACTAACAGCTGTTTAACATATTCCTGTTTTCAGATTGATGTACAGTGCACCGCTCTTGTCTGGGTGGGCTTTTATTCTTTAATGCGCAATCTGTTCCTATGATTTCATTCATCATGTATCAAGTATGAATAAATGAAGACGATCCAGACGCACCTTAATGCGCACCGGAACTTCTACTGGGTGAATCTCTCAGCGCTGTTCCCGCCCGACACCGTGGCGGATGAATGCTTATGCAGCTGTGCACAGGATTATCGGGTTGAAGTTGTATCGCTTTTGTCAAGTATATGTACGTTTGAAGCTCTACTCATCTGCAGGTGTTATCCTGTTTTTGCTTTACATAGTGGTAAACGGATTATATTTATATAGAGCTTTCCTTGTCTTATCGACCACTCAATGCACATTTAAAGTGCAAATCACATTCATACAGCACAGCTTTTATATGGGCTTTTTCTGTCACACTCATACACTGCCGGAAGAGCATCAGAGGCAATTTAGGGTTTACTGTCTTGCCCAAGGACACCTCGGCATGTGGACCGGGGGAGGCGGGGATCGATAAAATGATGATAGCAACCACATTTTGGGGATGTAAATGTCAATGCAGTAAACTATTTAAAGTGTTTTAATTGAGTTCAATCTGTGAAGTGATATCATTTTATGTAAAACCTAGGAGCTCAGTAGCCAGCGAGAAGGATTGCACTAACTGGAGGCTAATGAATGTCCTCTACAGGAGCTGACTGGGAAGGTGCCACGTGCGTTCCCCCTGGAGACGGGGGAGAAACCCCCACTGGTGCAGCGCAGAGCTGGCCTGGCGCCCAACACCAAGGCAGAGGCAAGTCAACATCTTGAATATCAATTGTGTTAAGGCAGCAGCTGTGCTGCTTGTTTATACTAGTGGTCTGACACGGCCGGCTGTCCCCGGCTTGCAGGATGAGGCCCAGAGGAAGCAGATGAAAGCCATCTTCACCGGTGCTCTGTACAGACACTCGGAGTCGGAGCGAAACGTCCCGAGTAGCAAGAGGACAGTTCATCGGGGGTGTCACACAGGTGAGATTACACGGCGACAAGCGTTCAAAAATAAAAGACACCTGGGATAAGTGAATAAAAACCAACCCAAACACATTTACCGCTGCGCGTGTGTTCCGCGAAGATATCAAATATCATGCTGCGTTGTCTGTGACCTGAATGGCTGTTGTCTTACAGAGGACACTATCATGTCGGAGAGTACAAGCTCCATGTCAGATTCAACATCCCATGACAACGGTGAGTCAACCGCGTACAAACTATTCTTCGTCTCTCCCTGCCTCGGGTGGATACTCGATCGTACAGTATATCCATGCTCATTTTAAGGAAGAGCGACCAGGAGGAATGGGTTGTGATTTTCGTTTCACACTCAAAATACACGCACACACGTAGTGGGCGTGAAGCCAATTATCACTTATGGTGACACCATATGAGAATGTGCCATCACATTTCAGGTGTAAAACGAAAACGGCACACTTGGATTTCTTGTAACCTAAATGAAGGTGAACGTTTTTTGTCATCTGTGAGGGGTGCGCAATAAAAGATCATCATCGTCTCTCTGTTTTCCTTCTCCCAAAAGAGTCTTCCCCCAGCGTGGCGGCTGACCAGCGCTCTCTGTCTCAGCCCCGGCTCACCGTGGGCAGTCCCGACCACCGGATAAGTAGGAAACTGTCTCCGGTGGAGATTTACTACGAGATGAGAACACGCCGCAACTCTGTCACAAGCTCTGTGAGGTACTTAGACAGACAGTGTACATATCCTCGCTCATGATTGCTTTTTGTATATATTTGTGACGAAACATGAATGCCTCCATGTCCTCTTGTGTTGTTTCTCACAGCCCAACTCACTCTTTGCCCAGAAGTGCATCTAATGTTGAGGGTAGAAGTGTTCCAGCGACTCCACTCTTGGCACGAACGGCTCCGATCAGCGTGCATGTCAGGTAACCTGGGATACTGGGCCGCTCGTCACTCATGCACCGCGGCCGAAGCTCCTTCTCACCGTGTGTGCTGGGGAATGCTTAATGACTCAGACACAGAGTCAGGACTGTAGCAACAATTGAGCTGCTTTCAGACGTGCACTGGTGTCCAGACTTTTGGTCTGGACTCCTCCGGTGGGGCTTTATGTGAGAACGCAAGTGTCCAGAACATCCTGCTGCTCGACCCAGACGCCACAGACCGATTTTGCTGCTGTTGTCAAGGCGTCTGACTCGGACATTCTCCTGCTGCTCTCGACATATGTGAGCGGCAAACCGCAGAAAATGTTTGGATGCAATTTTGCAGGCATTTGCGGGGTCCATGTCTGAAAACAGTATTTTAACTAGCATCGAATAGCCCGGCGTAGCCAGACTAATCCTCAAATGCGTATTAGTTTGGGACCTCTCGCTTCATTTTCTATTTCCAAGAGGCGCAGACCCAAATCCCCTCGGACGCAATTGGATAGACCTGCAACCAGTGAGAGCAATGAATCATGTGGCGTCGGTTGAGCGGCGCGTCTGTCGACTCTCTGGACTCTCGCAGTCAACGGTCTGACGATTCCACAATGTCTGTGAACCAGTGTTGTCGTGTTTGTGGGAGAAATTAGAAAATATCAGGTTCTCTTAGTCAAATGCTCGTTCATCAGCTTCAGCCTTGGTTGTTTGCAAAAAGTCGCTTCTTTCCGCGTCACAGTATTAACCCCGCCCATTATCAGATGATCGGTTGTGATTTGACCGGCAAGATTTTCAGCCGGAAGAAACTCACTCTCCTATGGAGCTAAACCAGACCGTATTCTGGCAGAGCAAATTTAAAAGAGCTCCCAGAATTCGTCCGGGTCCGGGGCTAAGCATCACCGGCTCAAGCTCATCATTTGGCTTCAAAGCATTAAAATTGAAGTGATTTCCTGTGTTACATGTTACATGGTTTTCCCTCATATTGCTTTAGCTCAGTCTTTGACCGTAGAGCTTGTAATAATAATAATAATAATACATTTCATTTATAGAGCACTTTTCATTGCTAAAAGCAATCTCAAGTAGTCTTCTCCTAATATAAGCTCGGTTTTTTTTTGCTCTTATCTCTACCGTAGGTCGGACGCATCGGGGGGCAACGGGTTGAAGCAGTGGTCTGGCAGCCTGGATGTGCCATACATGATTCCTCTGGCCCAGGAGGGCTCTTCCTCTGACCGCCGGGGCTGCCCGTACAGCTCCCGGGCCAGACGCAGTAACAGCTCAGAGGCCCTGTTGGATAGATCGAGCCTCCCTGATGACCCAGCACCCAGGAACGGGATGCCCCCGCGAGGGGGACCCTACAAGAGCTCCGAGACACTGACGGATGGAAAGCTGCGACACATTCACTTGGGCAGCCCGGAGAGACACGTGGACGGCTCTGTGGAACAGGCCAAAATGCGTCTCTCCATGGGCGGCAGAGGGACTGGGGGAGGCTACAATGAGCTATTAATGGACTATATCTGGGGGAAGCAGCAGAGGGTGCAAGTGCAGCACCCCTTGTACCAGTCCACAGGCAGGATCTGGCAGGACTTGTCCTCTCCCCGCTCCTCCACAGCGGCGGCGCCCCCCCATGCCAATGGCTTTTCTCATTCCCAGGTGCACCTCCCCAGCGCCGCACCTCCTTACAGCCCGATGGTCCTCCGAGGGTCACAAGCCGAGCTGCGCAGGGTCAAAGTCACCCGGACCAAATCATGTGGACCTTTTATTCCTTTGCAGCAACACCCCCAGGATGCAATCCTATTATCAGCGTACGAGTCACCCCTTCCCGCCTCTAGCACCACCACGTCCTCCATCCCCAACCTGCACCCCTACCAGACGGAGCTGTCTGGCCCCTCCTTCAGCCGCAGGCCGCCGCAGTTCTCTCTCCCGACCCCGGAGGACTCGACCAGGAGCCTGCACAAGGCCCTGGCCCTGGAGGGACTGAGGGACTGGTACCTGAGGAACGCCCTCGGCTACCCACCTGCTGCCCCAAAGGGCCACGATACAGGGATCTCTCGCCTCTCACACCCCCACCCGTTGGTGCACCAGGCCCAGTCTGTTCAAGGCGAAGCAGCCAACCTCAACAGGCCTCAGATACCCCAGTCAGCCAGCTTCCACGGTCTCCCACTGCACGGAAGGTCAGTCCTTTTTTTAACCTTTCGTTCTTTGTCTCTTTTACACCTCTGCAGTATGTCTGTCAGTTGAAATAATGATGCACACATTCATTCAAGGAGTCAAACTTTTTCTTTCAGTGTTGTACATTGTTTTGTGACAATTTCATCACGGCCAAAGCAGAGGGAACTTACTATCACATTAAGAGATGTTCTTTTGTTTGGTTTTAGCTGGCGCGCTGTATGTTTTAGGGGCTATGTAAGAATAATGAATAACAAAAAATACCAACATTCATGTTTCTCAGACACAGTCACTCCGTTTTAGATTTGCTTAACCCTGTTTCTCACTGGATATTGGCATCAATATTTCCAGCAGAGGATGGTGCCTTTACTTTTACCCTGTCCCCAACCAACCCATCTGTCATCCTGACTTGCCCTTTTGTTTTTTGGCATGGTCTGCATTATCTCCTGCAGCTGGCTGGCTGGCTCATGGCAACCTCCAGGCGTTTGGTTGTTTTCTGATCATAAACTCTCCCTCAGATACTAATCATAGGTCTTTTGCTTATAGTGGCCCATGAGGGACAAGAGTGACGTTTACACCATAGACAGTATATAAAGATGGACGACGCACCTCGGCTCCCGTTTCACAAAAATTAAGCAAAAAAATATTTTTGGATTCAAATGCTGCCACCTTGAGCTGGTGACGCCATTTTTATATTTTGACATGTATGCTGACGTTTTAGTTTGGTCCACGTCCGACTCACTACCATGGATGAGGGGTTTAGGACCTATATTTGCATCCAGCCACCAGGGAGTGATCAAGTTGATTTGGCTTCACTTTTTGCAGAACTGTCATGTCGTCCATCTTTATATACAGTTCAAGGTTTACACATGTAAATGGGAACATGCATAAATGTCCCCATTAATTGCAACGGATTTTTTTCTTTCTTCCTTAATTTCAAAGGGATTTTTTATTAATTTGCCAGGGAGCTGTTGTCTGAGCTCCATCATATTCCGCCTATGATTCATACTCTTTATTTCATGAAGATGTACTTTCACTGTGGTTTTCCCGCTTCACTGCGTGCCTGTCGTTTGTGGAGTGTTTTATTGATTTGTCTTGCCTCCCTAACAGGTCGATGGAGTTCTCTCTGTATCAGGAGACTCCTCATCCACAGATGCAAGAGGTGACCCCAAAGGAACCCAGTGCAGACCCAGGCACCCTAGTCTGAAGCAGCAGAACACACACACACACGCACGCGCACACGCACACACACACACACACGCACACACACACACACACACACACACACACACACAAACACGCACGCGCACGCACACACACACAGACAGACTGCATAATGAGCAAATATACTGTAGCCTCACACACACACAGACATATTGATACAATGTGACCTCAATTGCAAAGCAAAACATGGCAACCTCAGCAGAAAGAGACTGGAGCAAATGGCAGACTGTAGCTGTGCAGTGTGAAAAAGCCTTGGCAAGTTCCCCGTGTTATAACTGATTCCACCAGTATGAAATTCAAACCCAGTGTTCTCAATGTGGATGTGCACGGGTGTCGACTGACAGTTTATGTGCCAACAATATGGTTGTGCTGTTCTTCATAATATTGATATTTCTGGTCCAACACGAGCAGTGAAACCCTTCCTAATAACCCAGAAAAGTCTCCCAAGATATACTTTTTTACAGAATATATACAAGTCTAAATCCTATTTTGTATCTTCTGAGATATAAACAGTTATATTCAAGAGGTAATTTATTGCTCATTAATCATGTGATATATAAAAATGTTCTATGAACTCACGTCATCTGAAATCTATTAATACATGCTGGTGAATGTGTGTTTGTAAACTGTAGAAAATGCAAAAAAAAAACATGCTTCAGTCCTCATCTGCTGTTCATTTCACAGCATTTTCCACGTTTTGATAAATGAAGCGGGCCATGAACTGTAGCGTGCCGTGTAGCAGGACGGGAGTGCCTAAATATGTTGTTATATCAAAACTAAACCCTGGTTAGAAAACTTTAAAGAGCTTTGTAATAATCTGAACCGCTTGCATGGAGCCTCTGTGATCCTAGATGAATCAGAAAACTGAAAGCAGTTTACTTGTCACAAAAATTTGGGTATTTGGAATGATGTCATATATATTATATATATATATATATATATATATAGTGATTTTTCTGTTTTGTTTTCTAGATTCAGCTCAGTGCTGGCTGATAAATGTAGCTTTCTCTGTGCTGACCTTCCCTGAAAAATTTGACCAATTTTTGGAAAAAAACAACCTGAGGGCTTGTTATGAAACCTACTGTATGTCAGTAGCACACGACTGTATGACAATAATTTACTCATATTAAAACATATCTTTCTGCATTTACTTGTGGAGGATTTGAGTGTCGTACAGAGCACTTTATGAACATCTTAAGCCTTAATTTCCTATGAAATTGTCACCAATGAGAGATGGCGGGCAGTCGGAAGGTTAAGACAGGGTTTATAATGCGGCGAGCGAGTTTTGTCAACATCTGCTGAAGGTCTATCTGAGTGTTAGTCTGTATATAGCGTGGATTGTACTGATGAGTTTCAAGACGATGTTTTATTCCCATACTAACTTTGAACAATTTTCAAACTAACCACAAAAACAAGTATTTAATCTCAAGAACCTCCCCAAGTCTTTCCACCCCCGAGTGAGCACTGTTGAATTGGTAATAAAAAGTGAGGTTGATGGTGTGAAGAGAATAGAACTGCTGCAGTACTGAATGACGGTGTGAGCAGGTCTCATACCAGTCAATTTGAGAATGGGAATTCATGCTTGCTGATTTTTGTATTTGTAAGGATTTTAACTCATTTCATTTGTTGTTGTTTTTTGTGCCGTTTCAAAAGAAAAAAATTAACAATACATTTTTAAAAAAACAGAGTAGTTATTCATAATAATATATTTTTAAACTTTTTCTAATCAGCGTCTCTGTAGATTTCTGCATCACAAAATTAAGAAAAATCAGATTAAGATATAAAATCTTAAAGGAATTAAAAAAACAAACAGAATTCATTACAGATCTTTGGTATCCCCCCCCCCACTTAATGTTTCATGATATTTCTTTGGACATCTTAGGGCTCATCTGAATGTAATTCTTTATGTGTCATAGGTGATTGTTTTCTACTGTTACAAGCTGTAGCACACCACAGAATGTTACCTGGTGTCTTCTGCTGCCTGATGTGTTCACATCCTCTCAGTATCCAGCTTCATAGAGCTTCTTCCAGCTGGTTAAAAAACCTGAAATCAAAGACCAAACTGCTGTGCACTGGGGGTCGTAAATGTATTTTTCATATGACGTACTCTGTAAGTTTAAAATAAATGATATAAATTTAGCTCTGAAGCAAATTTATTCAAACTATACTATATTTATTAACCTATAACATTTTGTAGCTATCTACTGTAGCTCTTTCTCATCAGTGCAGAAAACGGTAATGTGTGATCAAACCACTTCATTCAGCAGTGTGATGTGTTAATATTTGATCTTTGCGAAAACATTTTTTTTTTTAAAAAGATCTTTAAGTGCAGCTGTTTACTTTTTCACTCCTCTCTTTATAACCAGGCCTATGAATTAAGGCTCAATAGACCTGCCCTATACTGTATGTATGAGATTGTGCATTCATTCTACTAAATAAAGTGTCATGTTGAAATGAACACAGAATGTGTCAGACATGTTATGTTTGTTTGTAGTGAGACAACACGCCTCTCTCACAGCAGACACTTTGACATGTCGTGAGAGGAGAAGCACATGGGTAAAAATCAAACCGTTAATAATGGCTCTCTTTCATTCACTGTACATCAGTCGGCCATGTCAATGCACAAACAGCCATTGTGAGTATGATCAATTACGCCGGTATAATTAGATTGAATCTAATCTAATCGAATAATTCTAAATCATTCTGAATCATAATGTCTGGTTTAAGTGCAACCGCGGGCCATTGTCACATATCCGTCCTTCTGTCAATCTCTACTGTCTGTGGAATACATGATACATAATAATGTTCCAAAACTGTTAACCTTTTTATAATTGGAGGCAGTTATAGATTAATTCCCCTTTTATTTAAAATGTTTTTGTTTTTTTGAACTGCAATGCTGCTTTACACAAGTAGTGAATGTCATTATGTTTGTGGGATTTTAAAAAATCCTATGGCATTACGGTAATTGTTTTCTAGGTGACCTGTGGAATATCTGCACTATTACATTTAGTCAATGTACATGTAAAGTGCTTTTATTATGTTATTGTCTGTTGTTGTGGTTGTGTTTGCCTGATATTTTTTTTTCCTGCTCAATGTTATAGCCTATTTGAAAATAGACAATCCAAGGTAAAATAAGATCATGACCATCCTCAGCACCTCTTGAAGTGGTAGCCACATAGTGAAACATGTCAGATACAGAGCAACAGCAGCAGTCTGCTATTCCTGGACCTGACTGAGTTACAGCCAATCACGGAGCAGAGCAGAAGACGCTCAGGGGCTCCACTGTCCTCGTGCTAGGCTCGTTTTGTTTCCCCGCGTTACGAATAGTATAACTGGATTCAATCATTGACAGCAGTGGTAAGTTTTTGTTGAGTATTTAATCCCAGTGTTTTTTCTGCAACCAAATGTCTTAAAACCAGCAACACGTAGAACAAGTTTTTTTTATTATTATTTTTTTTAGTCTGGCACTAGAACAAACTACACTTCCTGTAAGAACCTTCAAAATAAACGCGGTGTGTGGTTCGGTGTGGGAGAAAAAGGGGCGACAGAAGTCGGTCAAGAAATTGCAAGTATACAGGCACGAAATACATTTTTCTACACTTTATAAAACGTGAAATGTAAACACTAAACTAGATGTAGGGGAATGAATGAAGTTTAGCTAGCACCAGAGAGCGGCTACGTTTTATAAACAGTAGACAGACACTCCACTCACTTGATGCGAAAATACTGCCCACGTTTTGAAATGTTCATTCACTCAACTGTATACTCAATATTAAACTGAAAAATAGAAAATAATAGTGGCAAAATGGCGGCATATGGTGTAAGTGGCATTAGTCTATTGGAACAAACAAGGTAACAGCAGTTGAAGGTTGTTGTTTTTTTTGCTGTCTGCACTGTTAGTATGTCAGGCTGTGGCTTTGTCAAGCTAACCACTAGGCTACTGATGGACTGTCGGGCTTTTATTTTGAAGTTCTTGGTAACGCTTGGCATTTTTCCATGTCAGATGACTTGATCGCTTGCAGACACCACGAGTGTGCGACCAGTCAACGATGAACCCACCTTAGTGTGGGCTGGAGTGTGAGCTGTGTGATAGACTATATTTAAGATCACTTGGCTGTCACAATGAAATAAATGAAATAACTGCCTGACGCATCTAGCCAGACATCCCTTGGAATGGATGAAACGGTGAATTCATTTGAATTGACAGCCCCAACACATGTTTACAACTGTGGCGTCCCCTCTGTTGCAATGCAGCTTCAAGACGAGCTCGGGTGTTGCAGCCGGGTCAGTGTCAGGAGCTATTTACGTTGACGTCCCACTCATCCACCTAAAAATAAACGTACACATCCACTGGCCCCCTTTTGAAATGTCATCGCAAAACAACTGGCCACAGTCAGCACCAACAGCCAGTGGATTCTCGTTTCAGACGTGTGGGGCGTGATTCAAGACCTTCTTTTACTTTGTCCAAATGCCTTTTTGTTGCAGCTCTCTCCCTGAGTGCTGCTGTCACCCGGGCTCGTCTGCAGCAGTTAAACATGTCGTCATCGTACGCTGCTGCCATATCAGCCCTCATTTCAGCGGGATCTTCCAATTCAAGCGTCAAACCCGGCCCTCAGACCTCCACGGGCAAGGCAGGGACTCCTAAACCTTCCCCCCGGCCCAACAAACCCCCTCACCACCCTCCGGCTGCACAGATACACCCTCACTCGCCCGAGCCTCTGGCGGCGTATGAGGAGCAACAGGAGAATCCCGCCGACTACGGCACAGGTAGGCCGCACCCCGGTGCCAAACAACCCACACACTGGCGGAGATCCCTTCTCTGATGCAGGTGGCCCGTTGTGTTGCAGGTGGTTATTACCCCGTTGAGATTGGAGAGATTTTTGTTGACCGTTATCAAGTGGTTAAAAAGTTGGGATGGGGTCACTTCTCTACTGTGTGGCTCTGCTGGGATATGGTGTAAGTACAGGGTTGACATTTTTTACTTGTAATAAATCACATAATGTTAGTTATGATGTAATATGACATTAACATAAAAGTGGCTAACGACCATACTTGTTTGCATGCAGGAACAGGCGTTTTGTGGCTCTGAAGGTGGTGAAGAGTGCTCAAACATACACAGAAACGGCACTGGATGAGATCGAACTTCTGAAATGTGTCAGTATGACTTCATGGATTTTCTTTTAAGTTATGCATTCACGTTGTCTATTTCTTTTGGTATGATGTTTAACTCTATTCACAGTGAATACACAGTATATTAATTATGCAAACACCTGTGACTGTAGCTTATATTGTAATAGTCAAATCAAAATGGCTGCCAAGTAATGATGTAATATGTTTTCGTATCACTTTCAGACAATATTGTGATATTTTCAATTAATGATCATCAGGTGAGGGACAGCGACCCCAAAGATCCCAAGCGAGAGAGAATTGTGCACCTCATTGATGACTTTAGGATCTCTGGAGCCAATGGAGAGCGTATCCTTTACAGAGCACAGTGTCCAGCCACAAACAGTCTCACTGTGATCAACTGTCGGTACCTAGTTGATTTTAAATCCTTTTGTTCACAAGTGTGCTTACAAAGAGACAGGTAGGGCCTTGCACTATAGCGGTGACACTTAAAGTGTATGGATGATGGCAGTGGTTAAGATCTCTCCAAATGCCCAAAGAAACTCTGAACCAAGTGTGCGATGTGAGACAAGGTTCTTAATCGCCCCCCAGATGTGTGCATGGTCCTGGAGGTTCTTGGCCACCAGCTGCTGAGGTGGATCATCAAATCCAACTACACTGGCCTCCCCCTGCCCTGCGTGAAGAGCATCCTCAGACAGGTGCTGTCCAAACCCTTTATTCCACCTTCAATCATTCTCCTAGTCTTTCACCACTCACTGGGCTCTCTTTATGAACAGAGCATCTTCTTTTCTTTGTCACAGGTTCTGCAGGGTTTAGATTACTTGCACACCAAATGCAAGATCATCCACACAGACATCAAGCCAGAAAACATCCTTCTGAGGGTGGACGAGATGTATATTCACAACCTGGCGGCCGACACCAAGCTGTGGCAGCTGCCAGTTTCCCCTGCCATCACTTGCTCCTCAGGTTAGCAATGCTATGTTACTGATTACATAGGTAGGACACTGGTCCTGTGTGTTCTTTATGTCAAAATTATATTATAGGGGAACACATGTATATGATTTTTTTTTTTTTTAATTCTGTGCTTCTTTTCTTTTGGGGAATTTTCCTTTGTGCCAGTTAACAAAGGCTTCAGAGAAAAGAAGGTGTGTACCCTGAAAATCTGCCCCCCCTGATCATTTTGTATTTTGCTAACAATCACGTTATCATTTGTGCCTTCCTGCTATGACTCCTTAAGAGTTTGTCCAACTTTCTGGGGAAGCTGACTGGAGTTTTCCACACTCTTGGGGAGTGGGTAAGATGGATGTTCTGTTGAGGTTTTTGCACCCAAGCTTCTTAATTGCATCTTGTCAGGAACTAAAACCCGGAGCACAGTAAAGGATATATGAGGTTGTGAAAATGCAAGGCACCAGACATTTACTTTTACAACTACCTTTGGGGCACGTAGTAGCTGTACCTCTCTTGCTATCATAATTTGACACTAAAGAGACAATGGGAATCCCGCAGCAATATTGTACAGTTTACGACGTAACCTTAATATACTGTATTTGCAGGGAGCAGCTCCACTGGCTCCTCTCTGTGTTGGAGCAGAAACAAGACATACGTACATGTCTTATTGGACGGTTCCTGTATTCATTCATAGATACAGTATATAGGTAGCAGACTGATAAGAATCTATACCTATCACAGTTAGAGTCCAGAGATAGAAATATTGAGATCTGACCACATTGTGCATGTCTCCATGTTGTCTCATTACTACATGCTTGTGTTGAATTTCCACTCAAATTCATTTGCTTGCTCTTGTGGCATTGCTGTGTTGCCACCAGGCTCCTGTAGCTCAAGTGGGTGAAACAAGGGTGGTGGACATGACACATGCACATATTTGAAATGTCCCTCCAACAGCCTCCACTGTTGTTTAAATTAGGCCTGTCATGATAACTACTTTTTGTTGCACTATATAATGTCCCCCAAAATTATTGCGATGAACTTTCTTATCATCCTTTTAAGACCATTTTTTTATACTGAATATATGTGAGCTTGGTCGTTGCCTGTGCAAGTCCTACATGATTTGTGTTGCTCCTGAGAGAAATGTTATCCAACATTTTAGAAAAATACTAAGAAATCCATATTTTCTGACATTTTATAGACCAAACCAGTGATTTATTAACCATAAAACGAGAACAAATGAGAGGACAGAAGTAATGAGAATTGTTGGACTGTTGTCGACATTCATTCTTATGTCAACAAACACAATGGCTGTTGTTGAGGTCAATAATATGAGTACATATTCATGTATCATACGTCAAATCGATAATGTAATTATCGTGACAGGCCTAGTTGCAATAGAGCCACTTGACTGCTATACAATGTGCAGAGAAACTGGTTCAAAGTTCATTGTGATACATGGATTTCATGCAAAACTCGTAGGCACATAGTAAAAACAGAACATAAAAAACATGGATGCATTGCTGTCTGCCTCAGTGTCTCTTTTTGATACGACCACTAGGGGGCACCAAAAGCCAAAAAACTCACAACCCACTTAAAGGGGTTGAATGGTTTTCTGCACTTTCAAAACTGGCATGAAGTTGATGTGATCATGATTAAAATGTTTCATCGTTATTATCTTTTTTCATTCCATGTTCATCTCATCTTGTTTCCCTCTACTGAATGCAAATCCTTCAGGTCCCCAGGAGCCCAATCAACCGACTGACGAGGAGAGACAGGAGTCGACGAGGACAGGAGAACACATCAGACCACAAACACAGAGACAAACCTCGCGTGACGTTTTCCGATGTCACCCCTCCCTGTAGTAGCGCCCTCGGCTCCAGCTGTCAGTCGAAGCTCGCAGGTCCTAACCTCAGATTACGGAGGCAGACCCTGCTGATGGAGGACGGACGGGACTCGCCTCCACAAAGCCACAGACACTCCATCTGCTCGTGGCCACACCTCAACACAGAAGCTCCAGTCTCTGGCTCTACATCGCTGTTATTCCATCAGACTGCGTCCCCCCCCTGCAGTTAGTCTCATAACATTTGTCTTGTTGTTAAAACTATGATGTGTATGATCATGCTGTACGACGTTTGTCTACAGATCCCGTTAGACGTCACATTCTTCAGATGTGTTTTCAGGAATTGGTGACTCTGATGTACTTTTGGATCTACTCAAGCCACAGAACGCTGATAAAATCTTTATCAAGATCGCTGACTTGGGCAATGCCTGCTGGGTGGTGAGTGGTTCATCCGACAGGCAAACTAATTTTGTAAAACTGTACAATAACCATTGAATAATTTCATCCCCCAATTAGAAAACTCAGAGCTAAACAGCAAACTGGTTTTATAAATGGTCACGTCTAGTTTGTGTCTTTGTGTGTTTCGTGCTAATTAGCCATTGTTTGCATGTTGACATACTAATCTGATGGTTAGCATTAAACGCCTTAATGTTGGAAATGTTTATGTTAACATTTCAAAATTAGCATTAGCTTAAAAGCGCAGCTAAGTACAGACTCAGAGAGATGTTATTGCTGTAGACTCAGTCTGGTCATTAGAAATATGCTTTATTTAATATTGGGGATTTTTCTTCATTTTTGTAGTCTTTAAGACATACAGGACTAATATTTTACATCTACATAATAATTATTGAGATAATATTGTGTACTAACATAATATAGAGTAAGAAAATCACATGTACACACTTGAAGAATGAACAGTCTGTAAATTCAAGCTGTAGCTATTTTTCACAAAGTTGAACAAGATTACAGTCTTTGTATTTAACAAAGAATAGTTAAATACATAACTATAATAGTCATACAGTAGACGCAGGTCATTTGATTGAAAAACATAAAAATTGCAATTTATCTTGTTGTCAGCACAAACACTTCACCGAAGACATCCAGACCTGTCAGTACCGCTCTGTGGAAGTCTTGATAGGCGCTGACTACCACACACCAGCTGACATTTGGAGCATTGCCTGCATGGTAAGATTTGTGAACAGAAGAATGTTGTCCAGCTAATATTTTTACGTTGCCATTTCTAGTTTTTCCATCACTATCTTTGTTCCCTTGTGTGCTCTGTAGGCTTTTGAGCTGGCGACTGGGGACTATCTGTTCGACCCCCAGTCAGGAGCCACATTCTCCCGGGAAGAAGGTTCGTTTCAGTCACTCCATCCCTTTCGTCCTCGATTGACCTCGATGTATATACAGTATAATACACTATCTGCCCTTGTCCCCTCAGATCACATTGCCCACATCGTTGAGCTGCTGGGACCCCTGCCAACACAGTTTTCCCTCTCGGGGAGAAATTCCAAACAATACTTCAACCGTAAAGGTAAAGCGAGTTAATAAGACAGTTGTAAAAAATCAAGTTATGTGCCACATGCTGCCAAATTAACTTTATCTTGATATTTGTACTCTTCCACATCTCAGAATATAATTTTCACATTTTATTTGCTTTTAATTCTTAGCAATGATTAAGTGTTTTCTTACTACATACTCTTCTTACTATGGTGGAGCCCTCACACTTGTGTTTGTGATAAATTACAAAATATATTGAAACAACATTTATCTTCAAAAACAGTGTAATGACTAAAAGGAGACAAAGCCGACGTATCAGTCTACCTTTTACCTTGTCTAGGACAACTGCGACACATCTCTAAGCTCAAGCCGTGGAGCTTGTTTGAAATCCTACAAGATAAGTACGAGTGGCCGCGGGAGGAAGCCGTCAAGTTCAGCTCTTTCCTCTTGACCATGTTGGAGCTGCTGCCAGAGAAAAGAGCCACAGCTGCCCAGTGTCTGAAACACCCCTGGATCAACTCCGAGACACACGGGCCCGGCATCGCTCAGAGCCCAGTGGACTAGCTCTCTGCTCAGCGGCGAACTCGCATACGGGATGTGACACGGGAACTGCGGCAGCTGTGGGAGTAATCTGGTGCGGGCATCATGTGCACAGCTTTCATTAATATTTATTAGCTTGACTAAGAGCCTTTTCCCAGTTGATTAACTTGCGTCGTGGGTGGCCAAATCACAAGTGGACAATCCACCAGCGGCATTAGAGTGCGTTCCCACAAGTGTCCCAAGTAACCTCATGTGATGGGATCTCACTTTCCTGTTCGACATGCTAAGTAAGACAGCGCTCAGAGGGAGAGAGCGCATACTTTTGCTGTGTTTAAGAAAGTGAAAGAGGCAATAATAATAAAAACAATTCATATTTTCTACCTCTTCCCCTGTTGCGTTGACTCTTGCTGCTGCTGTGGGATTAAAAGTTTTATCTTATCTTGTCAATAAAGACTGGCGGTCTATTCCTTGGTGTGTTCCAGGCAATGTGCCAATGAGTACAAACGAGTTTGCACTTCCAATAATGCAGAGGACATCAGTTGAGTAGGCAGTTCTTCATTGTGGCCCAGGACACATTTGCATACACATTGGTAAATGCATGATGTAGCCATATGCAGCCCGGACCATCTCTGAATGTGGTCTGGGTGATCAAATCTCAATTAGTCCTCAATGTGTCTTGGATGAATTCACACCTGTACTTAGAGCTTGTGAACCTCTGATTGGATCACCCAGGTTGCATGGTAATATCAGGTAGAAAACAAGGCCTTTGTATTCAAATGGCTCTGACTCAGGCACAGCATTGACCAAAGAGGAGTTTTATCTTATTGGAAAAGTGCCTTCTAGCGTGATGTTAAGGTCCTTGAGTTTCAATAAACTGACATAAGATTGCTTTGGTTCTCTGGTAGTTATTGATAAGACGGGTGAGCTGCTTCCTTTTTGCACACTTTATTGGTTGTAGATTTAACAGTAAGTTTAATGCCGCCTCCAAATGGGATCATGTTCGCCAAGCTGGAAGAGTCCATATGAACTTCGTGTGGTATTTGTGACCTCGGAATATTTTGAAAGGTGCAAGTTCACAAGTTTGCTGACATTTTCAGAAATGCTGAAGGCCACAGAAGTTCATTTTTTGTTGGATCATTAGTTCATATATTATGAGTTTTTCTTTTGTTAGGATTCTGCCCCCAGGAACTATGGGACTGTTTAGTGTTTTGTTTGTGGAGTCTTGTTTTTGCTTTATTTGCTTTTGTGGTGGTGTTCTGTGGTTGTCCTTGTGTCTAGGTTTTAGTTAAGTTACCATTGTATTTCCTGTTTTATTTTTGAGTCCTGTTCCTCGTTTCTCTGCACTTCCTGTTCCCCCGTGTTTTTGTTCACTTTATTTGGCCGCTTTATTTTTACCTTTTGTTGTTTTTTGTTTTACTTTGGATATTTGTAAGTTTGTTTGGTTTTCTATTTTAATTAAATTTCTACTTTGATTTGCAACTCTGCATTTGGGTCCAATTCCTGCACCAGCGTGACAGAACGAACCGGCCAATGCAAACATGGATCAAAAGATTGCCATAAGGACCTTGTTGCAGGACAAGGCAGATTTCAGGCCATGGCTCAAGGAGTGGTACACTGTGTTTCGACACCCCGGTTGCTGCTAGCCCCCATCCGGCCTCTGCGTCGGCTAGCATCGGGCCTGCCAGCCTTCAGTCAGCCACCAGGTCAGTTAGCACCGGGCCTGCTAGCCGCCATTGGAATTTACCGTATTGCATTACCTCACTGCGGGTGTGCTGGCAATTTCTGTGAAATAAAGAGTCGACTCTGGTCTTTCTGTAGGTCTGCAGATTGGACCCACAACACATTCAAGTACATGAAATCCACAATGAGAACAGAGAAAAGAAAATACCTGCTGGTTGAGTCGCATATCAATTAAGCGGTGATTTACACGTTGTCTTTGTCATAGAATCTTCTCCTCTCCTGTGTAAAAGACTGTGCTTGGTGCACTGTGCGAGGCCATCTTATCTTTGGCAGGTCAGGTCTCTGTCTCTGGACGTCGCTGCCTCTGAGCGTCATAGTCTTAGATTATAGTTTAGACATCCTGATTCTAAGGAGCCATTCCATCTGTTTAATGACAATCTTTGTACGAACCACAAATCCCCTCAATATTAAGCTCCCGTAATAGATACTTCTGCCGAAGACATCTAAGGCCTCCATCTTCCTGATCCAACTGCATCAATTTTTCCCATCACAGTCTTCACTTTGAGCACAAAAACAGCATCTTAGGGAATGACGGAGAAAATCAGGTATTGACTGAGGTACCAACAGCTCCCTGTTTGCCGAGACATTTGACAAAGAGAAGTGAAACCTTCTCTGCTTGGTCAAAGTGATTCGGCAGTTGCACGGTTGTTTCCCTCAAAGCCTGGTGGAAGAAGAGCTTCGGATATCATCTTCAGGACACCACTGCCAATCCATCTGACACCCAGGCCAAAGTTGGAGCCCGTGCTGTTGAGAACAAAAGCCAACTTGTACCGATTAAAAATCCTAATAGCTTGATGTGTGAAAAAAGAAGGCTCACCTTCGCCTTTATCCATTCAGTTTTGACCCTAATTACCCCAATAATCAGACGACATCTACTTTAGCCGAGCAAGTGGCTTCGTTCCCGTGTGCTCACACATTTGATGCGCTTTGGAAAAGTTTTCAGAGATAAAAACCTCAAGTCTTGAAAAGATAAAAACGAAAGAGTTTTAATCTTTCGTTTATCTTTAAACAAGCCGGGGGGCTTGTTTAAAGCCCCCCAGCCGGGGGGGTGTCCTAGCCGACGGGGGATTTTTAACTGCAATGCCGTGAATGGCCACTGGGAAACATCGGCTGCGCGGCTGAGGCTTAGAAGCTATTCAAAATAAAATATCCATCAGAATATACCATTACGCTTTCAGCCAACCTATCTAAAGAATAAAATGGATTCATTGGGGCTCAACCTGAAGAATTACCTGAAAAAAAAATGAAGTCATACATTTTGGTGTATTGACAAGAAACTGCACTTTAACCGTAACCTAATTTATGGAGATAAGGGAATTACAATTTGTTATTAACTTACTAAAATATCAATTTAGACATCTAGATGTGATGACGAGTAGTGGCTGCAGTAGCAGAGGTAATCCTAATAAATTAGGAAATAAGTCGTTTTCTTTCCTTTTTTTCCAGCACCGAATGTGTGTGCGCGCGCGCGTGCGCATGCGCGCGCTCCCGACCATTGAGATTCAGGTCTGCGTTCCGTGCATGCTCACATTCGGCAGAGGTCCTGCGAGGGCGCTGGGAGGAAGGGGAGGGGAGTCCGACACAGCCGGGGCAAACCACCCATGTCCAGCTTTTCGGAGAACCCGATTTCCTCCCACAGCAGCTCGAGGCTCCGGCGCGCACGTGTAAGTCTCAATCTATTCTTGATGAATATACACGATGGCGCTTTTTCTTCGCTCGTTTTGGTCAGTGTGTGTGTGTGTGTGTGTGTGTGTGTTGAGACCAGTGCTCAGACTGTTTTCTAATTCCTGTTATTGACTGAACACATACACACACACACACACACACACACACACACACACACAGACACACACACACACACACACACACACACACACACACACACACTATTGTGAGATTCTCTCCTCAGACACTATCACAACTACTACTGTAATGAAGCTTTTTATTATATACGCCGGTTTGGGACAATCTAACTTTTTTTTTGCATTCCTGCCCCCCTCTTCCTGTTCCCCCCCCCTTTTTTTTTTGGGAGAACTTATCATGATGAGATTGAGGTATGGTTCGAATCCTTTTAGGTAGAGTGCACACCATGCCGAGTACATACCCAGTCCCCCACCAGTATTTGTCCAACACTGATCACCGACAGAAATCATGCACCGTGCAGCAACTGACATGTGCAATATGCAATGATATATAATAGTAAAAAAAATATGAATGATGTATTAATGATGAATGACTCAAGAAACCTCTGAGAACTCTTAGGAATAATTTCATCTCTTCTCGACTCCTTTCGGAGCTGCGGCTCAAAGGCGGACCTGGACGGCCTTGGATGGTGCATAATAACCTGCATGCACTTGTAACTTGACAAAAATCTGTCCCTGCACAATGAAGAAAGACACGGGTGTTCATCGCGCCCGCGTCAAGATTACTCTGCTCTGCATTTCAGTGTCCGAATCCCTGTCATGCGTCTGCGGTGAGCCAGAGTAAAAGGTTAACGTCTCGGTTCTCTGCCTCTTGTGACACGGCTCTTAACCCCCCCCCCCAAGCCAGTTGCCATGCAACTCAAACTCCAGATCAGAAGGAATTACCTCAACCACCATTGGTCTTTCGCAGTTGCATTATTAGTCCAAGGCAATAGAGCCGTTTTGCAGCCGTCCTCTCCGCTGCTTTCCCCTTCTTCAGGACTGTAGTGTCTTTTTGTCAATATATGTAATGTGAGTAGCACATGTGGTTTACATTTTCTAACTCTTGAATGTTATGTTGGGGGCCTCCCGATGACCCCCTCACCTTTCCTTTTGACCCCTCTTTGCTCTACGTCTTACATAGTATAACCCAATTTGAACCAGATGTCCCTTTCTTCAGAAACAACGGACCTATATAAATGCAAGCCCGAACCAGTGTCTGCAGAGCTGTCCTTTTGGCCGGACACTCTCCAAGCTCTGCAGTGCTTGAATTGATGCTGGTCTTTT